>NC_056746.1:2085692-2148192 GCF_019279795.1 Protopterus annectens
GTTTTAAGTCCCCTTTCACTATACTCAGTACTGTATAGACTTCTTAAGGGAGACTTATGCCTGGCTAGTCCCTGTCATTATACTCAGTACTGTATAGACTTCTTAGGGGAGACTTATGCCTGGCTAGTCCCTGTCACTATACTCAGTACTGTATAGACTTCTTAGGGGAGACTTATGCCTGGCTAGTCCCTGTCACTATACTCAGTACTGTATAGACTTCTTAGGGGAGACTTATGCCTGGCTAGTCCCTGTCACTATACTCAGTACTGTATAGACTTCTTAGGGGAGACTTATGCCTGGCTAGTCCCTGTCATTATACTCAGTACTGTATAGACTTCTTAGGGAGACTTATGCCTGGCTAGTCCCTGTCACTATACTCAGTACTGTATAGACTTCTTAGGGGAGACTTATGCCTGGCTAGTCCCTGTCACTATACTCAGTACTGTATAGACTTCTTAGGGAGACTTATGCCTGGCTAGTCCCTGTCACTATACTCAGTACTGTATAGACTTCTTAGGGGAAACTTATGCCTGGCTAGTCCCTGTCACTATACTCAGTACTGTATAGACTTCTTAAGGGAGACTTATGCCTGGCTAGTCCCTGTCACTATACTCAGTACTGTATAGACTTCTTAGGGGAGACTTATGCCTGGCTAGTCCCTGTCATTATACTCAGTACTGTATAGACTTCTTAGGGGAGACTTATGCCTGGCTAGTCCCTGTCATTATACTCAGTACTGTATAGACTTCTTAAGGGAGACTTATGCCTGGCTAGTCCCTGTCATTATACTCAGTACTGTATAGACTTCTTAGGGGAGACATGCCTGGCTAGTCCCTGTCACTATACTCAGTACTGTATAGACTTCTTTGGGGGAGACTTATGCCTGGCAAGTCCCTGTCACTATACTCAGTACTGTACAGACTTCTTATGGGAGACTTATGCCTGGCTAGTCCCTGTCATTATACTCAGTACTGTATAGACTTCTTAGGGGAGACTTATGCCTGGCTAGTCCCTGTCACTATACTCAGTACTGTATAGACTTCTTAGAGGAGACTTATGCCTGGCTAGTCCCTGTCACTATACTCAGTACTGTATAGACTTCTTAGGGGAGACTTATGCCTGGCTAGTCCCTGTCACTATACTCAGTACTGTATAGACTTCTTAGGGGAGACTTATGCCTGGCTAGTCCCTGTCATTATACTCAGTACTGTATAGACTTCTTAGGGGAGACTTATGCCTGGCTAGTCCCTGTCACTATACTCAGTACTGTATAGACTTCTTAGGGGAGACTTATGCCTGGCTAGTCCCTGTCACTATACTCAGTACTGTATAGACTTCTTAGGGAGACTTATGCCTGGCTAGTCCCTGTCACTATACTCAGTACTGTATAGACTTCTTAGGGGAGACTTATGCCTGGCTAGTCCCTGTCACTATACTCAGTACTGTATAGACTTCTTAGGGAGACTTATGCCTGGCTAGTCCCTGTCACTATACTCAGTACTGTATAGACTTCTTAGGGGAGACTTATGCCTGGCTAGTCCCTGTCATTATACTCAGTACTGTATAGACTTCTTAGGGGAGACTTATGCCTGGCTAGTCCCTGTCACTATACTCAGTACTGTATAGACTTCTTAGGGGAGACTTATGCCTGGCTAGTCCCTGTCATTATACTCAGTACTGTATAGACTTCTTAGGGAGACTTATGCCTGGCTAGTCCCTGTCATTATACTCAGTACTGTATAGACTTCTTAGGGGAGACTTATGCCTGGCTAGTCCCTGTCACTATACTCAGTACTGTATAGACTTCTTAGGGAGACTTATGCCTGGCTAGTCCCTGTCACTATACTCAGTACTGTATAGACTTCTTAGGGGAGACTTATGCCTGGCTAGTCCCTGTCATTATACTCAGTACTGTATAGACTTCTTAGGGGAGACTTATGCCTGGCTAGTCCCTGTCACTATACTCAGTACTGTATAGACTTCTTAGGGGAGACTTATGCCTGGCTAGTCCCTGTCATTATACTCAGTACTGTATAGACTTCTTAGGGGAGACTTATGCCTGGCTAGTCCCTGTCACTATACTCAGTACTGTATAGACTTCTTAGGGAGACTTATGCCTGGCTAGTCCCTGTCACTATACTCAGTACTGTATAGACTTCTTAGGGGAGACTTATGCCTGGCTAGTCCCTGTCACTATACTCAGTACTGTATAGACTTCTTAGGGAGACTTATGCCTGGCTAGTCCCTGTCATTATACTCAGTACTGTATAGACTTCTTAGGGGAGACTTATGCCTGGCTAGTCCCTGTCACTATACTCAGTACTGTATAGACTTCTTAGGGGAGACTTATGCCTGGCTAGTCCCTGTCACTATACTCAGTACTGTATAGACTTCTTAGGGGAGACTTATGCCTGGCTAGTCCCTGTCACTATACTCAGTACTGTATAGACTTCTTAGGGAGACTTATGCCTGGCTAGTCCCTGTCACTATACTCAGTACTGTATAGACTTCTTAGGGGAGACTTATGCCTGGCTAGTCCCTGTCACTATACTCAGTACTGTATAGACTTCTTAGGGGACTTATGCCTGGCTAGTCCCTGTCATTATACTCAGTACTGTATAGACTTCTTAGGGGAGACTTATGCCTGGCTAGTCCCTGTCACTATACTCAGTACTGTATAGACTTCTTAGGGGAGACTTATGCCTGGCTAGTCCCTGTTATTATACTCAGTACTGTATAGACTTCTTAGAAGAGACTTATGCCTGGCTAGTCCCTGTCACTATACTCAGTACTGTATAGACTTCTTAGGGGAGACTTATGCCTGGCTAGTCCCTGTCACTATACTCAGTACTGTATAGACTTCTTAGGGAGACTTATGCCTGGCTAGTCCCTGTCACTATACTCAGTACTGTATAGACTTCTTAGGGGAGACTTATGCCTGGCTAGTCCCTGTCATTATACTCAGTACTGTATAGACTTCTTAGGGGAGACTTATGCCTGGCTAGTCCCTGTCATTATACTCAGTACTGTATAGACTTCTTAGGGGAGACTTATGCCTGGCTAGTCCCTGTCACTATACTCAGTACTGTATAGACTTCTTAGGGAGACTTATGCCTGGCTAGTCCCTGTCACTATACTCAGTACTGTATAGACTTCTTAGGGGAGACTTATGCCTGGCTAGTCCCTGTCATTATACTCAGTACTGTATAGACTTCTTAGGGGAGACTTATGCCTGGCTAGTCCCTGTCACTATACTCAGTACTGTATAGACTTCTTAGGGGAGACTTATGCCTGGCTAGTCCCTGTCACTATACTCAGTACTGTATAGACTTCTTAGGGGAGACTTATGCCTGGCTAGTCCCTGTCACTATACTCAGTACTGTATAGACTTCTTAGGGGAGACTTATGCCTGGCTAGTCCCTGTCATTATACTCAGTACTGTATAGACTTCTTAGGGGAGACTTATGCCTGGCTAGTCCCTGTCACTATACTCAGTACTGTATAGACTTCTTAGGGGAGACTTATGCCTGGCTAGTCCCTGTCACTATACTCAGTACTGTATAGACTTCTTAGGGAGACTTATGCCTGGCTAGTCCCTGTCACTATACTCAGTACTGTATAGACTTCTTAGGGGAGACTTATGCCTGGCTAGTCCCTGTCACTATACTCAGTACTGTATAGACTTCTTAGGGGAGACTTATGCCTGGCTAGTCCCTGTCATTATACTCAGTACTGTATAGACTTCTTAGGGAGACTTATGCCTGGCTAGTCCCTGTCACTATACTCAGTACTGTATAGACCTCTTAAGGGAGACTTATGCCTGGCTAGTCCCTGTCACTATACTCAGTACTGTATAGACTTCTTAGGGGAGACTTATGCCTGGCTAGTCCCTGTCATTATACTCAGTACTGTATAGACTTCTTAGGGGAGACTTATGCCTGGCTAGTCCCTGTCATTATACTCAGTACTGTATAGACTTCTTAGGGGAGACTTATGCCTGGCTAGTCCCTGTCACTATACTCAGTACTGTATAGACTTCTTAGGGGAGACTTATGCCTGGCTAGTCCCTGTCACTATACTCAGTACTGTATAGACTTCTTAGGGGAGACTTATGCCTGGCTAGTCCCTGTCATTATACTCAGTACTGTATAGACTTCTTAGGGAGACTTATGCCTGGCTAGTCCCTGTCACTATACTCAGTACTGTATAGACTTCTTAGGGGAGACTTATGCCTGGCTAGTCCCTGTCATTATACTCAGTACTGTATAGACTTCTTAGGGGAGACTTATGCCTGGCTAGTCCCTGTCACTATACTCAGTACTGTATAGACTTCTTAGGGGAGACTTATGCCTGGCTAGTCCCTGTCATTATACTCAGTACTGTATAGACTTCTTAGGGGAGACTTATGCCTGGCTAGTCCCTGTCATTATACTCAGTACTGTATAGACTTCTTAGGGGAGACTTATGCCTGGCTAGTCCCTGTCACTATACTCAGTACTGTATAGACTTCTTAGGGAGACTTATGCCTGGCTAGTCCCTGTCACTATACTCAGTACTGTATAGACTTCTTAGGGGAGACTTATGCCTGGCTAGTCCCTGTCATTATACTCAGTACTGTATAGACTTCTTAGGGAGACTTATGCCTGGCTAGTCCCTGTCACTATACTCAGTACTGTATAGACTTCTTAGGGGAGACTTATGCCTGGCTAGTCCCTGTCATTATACTCAGTACTGTATAGACTTCTTAGGGGAGACTTATGCCTGGCTAGTCCCTGTCATTATACTCAGTACTGTATAGACTTCTTAGGGGAGACTTATGCCTGGCTAGTCCCTGTCACTATACTCAGTACTGTATAGACTTCTTAGGGGAGACTTATGCCTGGCTAGTCCCTGTCACTATACTCAGTACTGTATAGACTTCTTAGGGGAGACTTATGCCTGGCTAGTCCCTGTCATTATACTCAGTACTGTATAGACTTCTTAGGGGAGACTTATGCCTGGCTAGTCCCTGTCATTATACTCAGTACTGTATAGACTTCTTAGGGAGACTTATGCCTGGCTAGTCCCTGTCACTATACTCAGTACTGTATAGACTTCTTAGGGGAGACTTATGCCTGGCTAGTCCCTGTCACTATACTCAGTACTGTATAGACTTCTTAGGGGAGACTTATGCCTGGCTAGTCCCTGTCATTATACTCAGTACTGTATAGACTTCTTAGGGGAGACTTATGCCTGGCTAGTCCCTGTCATTATACTCAGTACTGTATAGACTTCTTAGGGGAGACTTATGCCTGGCTAGTCCCTGTCACTATACTCAGTACTGTATAGACTTCTTAGGGGAGACTTATGCCTGGCTAGTCCCTGTCACTATACTCAGTACTGTATAGACTTCTTAGGGGAGACTTATGCCTGGCTAGTCCCTGTCATTATACTCAGTACTGTATAGACTTCTTAGGGGAGACTTATGCCTGGCTAGTCCCTGTCACTATACTCAGTACTGTATAGACTTCTTAGGGGAGACTTATGCCTGGCTAGTCCCTGTCACTATACTCAGTACTGTATAGACTTCTTAGGGGAGACTTATGCCTGGCTAGTCCCTGTCACTATACTCAGTACTGTATAGACTTCTTAGGGAGACTTATGCCTGGCTAGTCCCTGTCACTATACTCAGTACTGTATAGACTTCTTAGGGAGACTTATGCCTGGCTAGTCCCTGTCACTATACTCAGTACTGTATAGACTTCTTAGGGGAGACTTATGCCTGGCTAGTCCCTGTCATTATACTCAGTACTGTATAGACTTCTTAGTGGAGACTTATGCCTGGCTAGTCCCTGTCACTATACTCAGTACTGTATAGACTTCTTAGGGGAGACTTATGCCTGGCTAGTCCCTGTCACTATACTCAGTACTGTATAGACTTCTTAGGGGATTCTTATGCCTGGCTAGTCCCTGTCATTATACTCAGTACTGTATAGACTTCTTAAGGGAGACTTATGCCTGGCTAGTCCCTGTCATTATACTCAGTACTGTATAGACTTCTTAGGGGAGACTTATGCCTGGCTAGTCCCTGTCACTATACTCAGTACTGTATAGACTTCTTAGGGGAGACTTATGCCTGGCTAGTCCCTGTCATTATACTCAGTACTGTATAGACTTCTTAGGGGAGACTTATGCCTGGCTAGTCCCTGTCACTATACTCAGTACTGTATAGACTTCTTAGGGGAGACTTATGCCTGGCTAGTCCCTGTCACTATACTCAGTACTGTATAGACTTCTTAGGGGAGACTTATGCCTGGCTAGTCCCTGTCATTATACTCAGTACTGTATAGACTTCTTAGGGGAGACTTATGCCTGGCTAGTCCCTGTCACTATACTCAGTACTGTATAGACTTCTTAGGGGAGACTTATGCCTGGCTAGTCCCTGTCACTATACTCAGTACTGTATAGACTTCTTAGGGGAGACTTATGCCTGGCTAGTCCCTGTCACTATACTCAGTACTGTATAGACTTCTTAGGGGAGACTTATGCCTGGCTAGTCCCTGTCATTATACTCAGTACTGTATAGACTTCTTAGGGGAGACTTATGCCTGGCTAGTCCCTGTCATTATACTCAGTACTGTATAGACTTCTTAGGGGAGACTTATGCCTGGCTAGTCCCTGTCACTATACTCAGTACTGTATAGACTTCTTAGGGGAGACTTATGCCTGGCTAGTCCCTGTCACTATACTCAGTACTGTATAGACTTCTTAGGGGAGACTTATGCCTGGCTAGTCCCTGTCACTATACTCAGTACTGTATAGACTTCTTAGGGAGACTTATGCCTGGCTAGTCCCTGTCACTATACTCAGTACTGTATAGACTTCTTAGGGGAGACTTATGCCTGGCTAGTCCCTGTCACTATACTCAGTACTGTATAGACTTCTTAGGGAGACTTATGCCTGGCTAGTCCCTGTCATTATACTCAGTACTGTATAGACTTCTTAGGGGAGACTTATGCCTGGCTAGTCCCTGTCACTATACTCAGTACTGTATAGACTTCTTAAGGGAGACTTATGCCTGGCTAGTCCCTGTCATTATACTCAGTACTGTATAGACTTCTTAGGGGAGACTTATGCCTGGCTAGTCCCTGTCATTATACTCAGTACTGTATAGACTTCTTAGGGGAGACTTATGCCTGGCTAGTCCCTGTCACTATACTCAGTACTGTATAGACTTCTTAGGGGAGACTTATGCCTGGCTAGTCCCTGTCACTATACTCAGTACTGTATAGACTTCTTAGGGGAGACTTATGCCTGGCTAGTCCCTGTCATTATACTCAGTACTGTATAGACTTCTTAGGGGAGACTTATGCCTGGCTAGTCCCTGTCATTATACTCAGTACTGTATAGACTTCTTAGGGAGACTTATGCCTGGCTAGTCCCTGTCATTATACTCAGTACTGTATAGACTTCTTAGGGGAGACTTATGCCTGGCTAGTCCCTGTCACTATACTCAGTACTGTATAGACTTCTTAGGGGAGACTTATGCCTGGCTAGTCCCTGTCACTATACTCAGTACTGTATAGACTTCTTAGGGGAGACTTATGCCTGGCTAGTCCCTGTCATTATACTCAGTACTGTATAGACTTCTTAGGGAGACTTATGCCTGGCTAGTCCCTGTCACTATACTCAGTACTGTATAGACTTCTTAGGGGAGACTTATGCCTGGCTAGTCCCTGTCACTATACTCAGTACTGTATAGACTTCTTAGGGGAGACTTATGCCTGGCTAGTCCCTGTCACTATACTCAGTACTGTATAGACTTCTTAGGGGAGACTTATGCCTGGCTAGTCCCTGTCACTATACTCAGTACTGTATAGACTTCTTAGGGGAGACTTATGCCTGGCTAGTCCCTGTCACTATACTCAGTACTGTATAGACTTCTTAGGGGAGACTTATGCCTGGCTAGTCCCTGTCACTATACTCAGTACTGTATAGACTTCTTAGGGGAGACTTATGCCTGGCTAGTCCCTGTCACTATACTCAGTACTGTATAGACTTCTTAGGGGAGACTTATGCCTGGCTAGTCCCTGTCACTATACTCAGTACTGTATAGACTTCTTAGGGAGACTTATGCCTGGCTAGTCCCTGTCATTATACTCAGTACTGTATAGACTTCTTAGGGGAGACTTATGCCTGGCTAGTCCCTGTCACTATACTCAGTACTGTATAGACTTCTTAAGGGAGACTTATGCCTGGCTAGTCCCTGTCACTATACTCAGTACTGTATAGACTTCTTAGGGGAAACTTATGCCTGGCTAGTCCCTGTCACTATACTCAGTACTGTATAGACTTCTTAAGGGAGACTTATGCCTGGCTAGTCCCTGTCATTATACTCAGTACTGTATAGACTTCTTAGGGGAGACTTATGCCTGGCTAGTCCCTGTCACTATACTCAGTACTGTATAGACTTCTTATGGGAGACTTATGCCTGGCTAGTCCCTGTTACTATACTCAGTACTGTATAGACTTCTTAGGGGAGACTTATGCCTGTCTCGTCCCTGTACTCAGTATTGTATAAGCTTCTTAGGGGAGTCTTATGCCTGGCTTACAGAGCAATCAGACCCAAACCTAATGAATTTGCTGCACATCTGTAAATCAAACACCACTAGAGCTACCCATTCCAGGGACCTAAATATGGCCTGTGACTTGAAAACGATGTGGTGGAGGGACAGATTTGTCTCCCTGCAGCTGCTGCATCTTTGGAATAGGCTGTCAATTCATGTGATGCAGAGCACCTCTATGACACTGTTCAAAAGGAACCTGGATGAGTGGTTGAAGCACCGTACATTTTTACAGGGTCTGGTGCACATAACCTTCCTGGAAATGGGCAGTCATTACTAAACACAATCTTGGGTATTGACTAGAGTATCTATGGTATTACAATTGGATGAAATGGCTTGGCTTGAAATGACCTCTGGGTCAATAGCCTTGTAACCACCTACGATCCTATTATCCTATGAATTGGTGTATGTAATATTCTTTTTTCTTCACAGAAAATGCATGTGTGCATAGTATATGCTGACAACAATCTCAGGCATGTGTTGTGAATGCCTTGGTGTCCTAGGGTTCAAATTCAGGGAGGGTTGCTTGAACATAATGATATTTAAGGAGCATATGTTCATGGTGCAAGACAACAGAGTTGAGAAAACATGAGAACTCTACACTTTAGCTACTTATTTAATAAAGTTTCCTCTACGTAAGTATTTTTTTTTTCTCTTCATCATTTATGTGCCATTTGACATTGCTGTCTCTTGACTGGTAACAGTCCAGTCAGTGAACAATAGTTCACCTCTTTACAAAAAATGTGAAAAAAATTAATTTCAGATGCCTTCTGTAGCACAAACAAGCCTAGCATGAATGCACAGCCAGCAACACTCTGCATAGTACTCAGTGAATGACTTCCACTTGTCAGCTAACTGTCTCTGTGGCATAAGGAGTCAGTGAAGTGAGCTTAGAGAAAGAGGGCACATAACAAAGGGTTCAAGTACAATTTACAGATATTCTGATGTGACTGAAATCAGAATGAATATTTATACCTAATGCTTTATATGAAATGAAGGCCGAAGTCTGTTACACAAGATAAACATCTTACCTGTAGTCCCTTTAAATTGATGTTACAAAGGTGTTGTTGTAAACTCACCTCTTCTCATTAGTAGAAGCAATATTTGCTATGGATGTTGCGACATATGGCATTTTTAGAGTATGGTATCACAAAAGCAGGTACATGAGTAATGTGGACATATTTGGCATATATGCTGTAGAACTTATCCATGTCTCACAATTATTCATCATGACAGTTATACATTATATTGTAAACTTTGATGTCATGGGTAATTGCATGTACTGTGGCAAGAATGACCTCCTTTGGAACCTAAATAATACTTCTAATGTTGAAATCAGATGCAAAAATGATGACTGTGACATGCTAATGCTATAACAGATTTGTTCCTTGCTACATAGGTATTTTCAAGATACTTTTAAGAGCATTTGCATTTATGCTCTGCTTGGCAGTATAGAAACAGGGTTCACTTCCTAATGAAAAATGAGCCTGGCAATGGTGCACCGCCATAAGCACTATACTCAGTACTGTATAGACTGAGTATAGTGACAGGGACTAGCCAGGCATAAGTCTCCCCTAAGAAGTCTATACAGTACTGAGTACAGTGACAGGGACTTTTACTGTCAGGTAATTTTCTTTGTGGCACAAGGTGTAAGTGCAGTGAGGTGATGCAGGGTTCAAATCCAGTAAACTGATAATTTAAGGGAGATGGATCTGAATACATATTTGCACACATATCATTATATCACAGTGTTGCTGTTTAAAATTCAACTATTCTCAGAATTAGTAACATTGGCATTAACTCCAGTCCTGATATTGTGTGCCTGAAATTAAATTTTTGATAAGGCACAGATATATGAAACAAATTAATATGTTACTGTAATGCACTTCCTACTCTGGTCATTTCTAGTTATACCCTTTGTCTAAATTTTCCTTTCAGCTTTTATGTTTTATTTTTTTGATGCCTTTTGCATTGGTGCTCTACTTTGCAGTGCAAAAAGCACACATAACTTCATAAGGAAAAAAAGTGAAAAATTTAATTTAGCAACCTTCTATAGCACAAATAAGCCTGGTTATGCACAGCTATTATCACTTTGGAGCTGGTAGGTAACGTTCCGTGTGGCACAATGTAAAAGTATAATAATTTTAAAGAGCAAAGAAAGGTGATTCAGGGTTTGAATCTAGCTGTCAGATACCTCTACAGAGGGGATAAGAATGCCATTTGTCATAACATTTTGATTATGAATGTAACAATAAATGCAAATGAGTAATATAAATATGTGTATAGCATTAAATGCATCCCTACTGCTTGCTATAGAAGCCCAATATAGTGTGTATAAACATGGAAATGATCATATGTAATTTTAAGTCCACTTTCATAGGGATGACAAGCACAATATTTTTGTTATAGTTATTATGAGTTATCACATATCATAAGTATGTGTATAGGACATTATGTCTTGTGAAGTATGTATGCAACATAACCCAGCATGTATTACTCAGGTCATGCAACTGCGTACATCTGAAATAGATTTACAACTGCAAATAATGCATTTTACATATAAATGAAGTCCTGTGACAAAGTAAAGTCACAGAGATACAGACATCTCCTAAGTGCATTTCATTTAATTCCTAAATTAGTTTACTTCTAACTACCATGTCAGGATTTATGTTCTCCTGTGGCACTTACAGTTAATAACCACAGCTTAACATTTTATCCTTTTTTTCTCATGGGTTCAATTCCCAGAAGGTTATACTCAATGTTTAGTCTATAAGTCCCAAGAGTCCAGTATGTCAAAAGTCATATATTTTCCTCCAACCAACCATGGTTATAACAAATTTCATAAAACATTTGATTGTTTAACATTGGAACATGTGTGAATCCTCCAACCAACCATGGTTATAACAAATTCCATAAAGCATTTGATTGTCTATCGCTGGAACGTGTGAATAGTTTGAGCATCACATGTAGACAAATCACCATTATTTTCATATCTTCTTTGCTTTTTGATGTAAATGTGTCGGTCAGTCCTTTGCTGTGTTTGTAATTGCACAAATGCACTTGGCAAGGTTGCATGTCTTTGTACATAAGCTAAAATAAGTTTAATATGTTTGTTATTAAACTGAATTAACTGTTCTCTGGTGGCTGGTTTGGATTCTTCTTTGGTACCTTGGACTGGATTTGTACATAAGTTGTTGCACATGAGATCTGAATTGGGTGTCAGTTTTGACATATATTTATACCATGACTGCAGCAGGCATGGCTGGCAATGGTAAGGATGGTGTTCCATTTAGATCACAAAAATAGGGGGGGGGGTTGAGAAGTTCAGGATTGTTGTGGCACGTCTTATGAGGTGCTACAGCAGGAGGCTGCACCAAGGGAATTATACCACACCTCGGTATAAAACTGAAGCTTGGAATAGTTTGGCCAAGGATGTTTCAAGTGCAAGTGGAATCCCACACACTAGGGGTGATGTCATCACTACTACAGTCACATGACACACTCAAGTTCATGCTGCTTAATGCTAGGAGTCTAAACAGTAAGCTGTACTCCCTGGGACCACTCTTCATCTTGGAAGATGCTGATGTCTGTGCAGTCAGTGAAAGTTTATTGAAGTCCACAGAGAGCACCCCGGCCATACAAAGCTACAATGCCTTTCTTAATTCACACCTAAAAACAAGCATGAAAGACCCAAAGGTGAATGGATACCAATCTTCATTAAGTCCAAATACACCTTGAGACTGGTAAAGCAGTACAACTCTCCTGAGCTACTCCATGTCCAAATAACTATAGGCAAAATACCCTAACACATCATCATCACTAGCTATAAGAATACCCTACCACATCATCATCAATAGCTATAAGTACCCCACAATGAACTAGGAGAAGCACATCACCTACCTTGACTTGCTAAAGTCACTCAGTATACAGCCAAGCAGCTTGGTCATGGGAGAGTTCTACTATCACTCCATTGATTGGCTGGCTGGTCATGGGAGGGTTCTATTATCGTTCCATTGATTGGGTGGCTTACATGAACACAAACATGTATACAGCCAATCAGCTTGGTCATGGGAGGGTTCTACTATCATTCCATTGATTGGTTGGCTGGTCATGGGAGGGTTCTACTATCGTTCCATTGATTGGCTGGCTTACATGAACACAACCATGATCAGTATGAGGTTCCTAGATTTTGTTAATTCAAATGCCCAGGAACAGTTGGTCTGCACCCCCACAAGGGTCTCAAATGTAGTATACCTAGTGCTCACCAACATGGGGGGGGGTCATTACACTATCCCTTGTCTGTTTCCCTCCCAAGTAAGATCAGACCGTAAATCACTCTCATTTGAAGTAAAGATCAGACCCCCAAAGGAGCGCAAAAAAATGAAAAATTTCTCCAAAGCAAATTATAGCCTATTAAGCAATGGTATAAAAAGTTCAAAAGTCCTTACTAACAAAGCCAACAATGACTCTTATGCAGAAGAGTAGACAAATGCCCTTTATAGCCACTTAAACAAATGTATTGACTCAGCTATACCTGACAGGACTAAAACCAGGTCCTGCCAAAAAAAAAAAAAAAACAAGCCACTCTGGTGGACTGTAAGTATAAATAAGTTAAAAAACAAAAGAATGAAACTGATATCTAAGAAACAAGGGAACTTACACAACAGAGGAAGAATACTCTCCACAGCTTGCACAAACAAATCAGATATTATGTAAAGTCCTCTAAGGCTAGTTACAAGACAAACTTAGCATCCATAGCTAAAGACAACAATACGGCATTCTTCAGCTACGCCCGAAATCTAAAAAGGAATGCCTATCTGTGTGCTGAACTTGAAGTGGACAGTACCACTCACACTGAACATGAGGAAATTGCTGACCTACTAGCTGACAGATTTGATAATAACTTCACCCCCCTGTCCCCACCAGCCATACCCCGAAGCATTCCTGACACCAGTCCTCTACTGACTATTTCTAAATAACAGGTCATACAATTGCTCTCCAAGACCAAAAACATGGCATCTATGGGACCAAATAACATCTCAGGTTGCTTACTAAACAACCCAAAAAAAGACCTAGTGGAACCACTTGGCACTCTCTTTAACCTTAGCCTGAGCACTGACTTTGTTCAGGCAATGTGGAGAACAGTAAATCCTCAGTGTAGAACCTGGCGAAACCAAAAAGGCATCCAACGAGCAACACCGGATGTAAAAACATTTAATAATTTTGAAGCACTTTTCGTCTGCAAAGTGTGCAGACTTCCTCAGAAAAACATTTAAAAGAATTTCAACCATTCCTTATAAAGGAATTCAAATAATTACAATTGGCTAATTGGTAAAAACAATCAGTTTAACAAGCAATCTAAAGTTAAGCAATTAAACCATAAATAGCCATAAGTACGACTCCCCCAGCAAGTTCAATCCATCATCCTCTTAAAATAAAAGTAAATTACAATCCCTAACTGAAAATCTAAAGTCTTAAAACTTCCTATGAACTGTCCACATACGACCACATATTGTTGAGTGGCTTACTAGTATTGGGTATATATACTTAAAAAATAAATAAGCAGTCGGTGAAAAATGATTAAGTTACACTCAAAAATGAACTAACAGAGGTAACCTAAACCACATCAACTAGTTATAGAATACTACTCTTAAGCAGTTCCATTAACAAACGTGTACGTACAAATAGTATATAATTGCAAAATTAATCCAAACTTCACTAGTTGCCACCCTAGCTTTCAGAAACACTCGGTTGTTAAAGGTCAGCTATTCAGGGCGGCTCGTATAGTGAGTTTGAAAAAGCGCTTCAAAATTTTTAAAAGTTTTTACATCCGGTGTTGCTCGTTGGGTGCCTTTTTGGTTTCGCCAAGTTCTACACTGAGGATTTAGTAGTTTTTTTTGTCTTATTTGTGTTTTCAAAGTGGATAACAGTAACAGTAATCCCCTTGCACAAAGGGGGGCCATCATCAACCTCAGAAACTATTGACCCATAAGCCTAACCAGCCTTATCTGTAAGGCCATGGAAAGAATCATCATGGACCTTATTAACAAGGACACAGGCTTTCTCAAGGGTAGATCCTGCTTATTAAATCTAGTGAACTTCTTAGATAATATCACCAAAGCCCTGGATGAGGGCAAAGAAGTACATATGGCCTATCTTGACTTAGCTAAGGCTTTTAACACAGTACCCAACTCAAGGATCATTGAGAAACACTCCCAGCTGGGGATTAACCCATACATTACTAGATGGGTACCCAAATGGCTCACCAATAGAATGCACACTGTCAGTGTTGGGGAGTTCACCTCCATCAGTAGACCAGTTAAAATTGGGGTACCACAAAAACCTGTGCTGGGCTCTCTGCTGTTTGGAATCTATTTCTCTGAGGTCCAGGCTAAAGTAGATGGCTTGTGGCTTACCAAGTTTGCAGATGATTGCAAACTGGGTGCAATCGAGTCCCCCAGTGATGTAAATATGTTATAGAAAGGGCGTATGCAAACAAATGACTGGTGCCAAAGTCATGGACTAAAACTAAATACAAAAAAATGCCTCATTATTCTGTTTGACAAAGAAGTAGCCACTGGTAATTATCATATAGATAGCACCCCTCTAAGTTTAAACCCAGTGGTGTGAGCCTTAGGAATACAGGTTGATACCATCTAAACTTTGATTACCATGTGTCCATAGTGGTAAGGAAAGCCTTCAACATTGTGCATCTCATAAATAAGGGCATCGCATCAACCCATACGTCACAAGGTGGGTTGCAAACCGGCTCAGAGATAGAACTCACATGGTCAGAGTTGCGGGTGCCATGTCTGACTCTAAACCGGTTACAAGTGGCATTCCACAGGGCTCAGTCCTGGGACCCCTCTTGTTTGGTATATACTTCTCTGAGGGACAGGCAAGCATGGGAGGACTGTGGCTGACCAAGTTCACAGATGACTGCAAGCTGGGAGCCATAATCAACTCTCCGGCTGACACAAGCATCCTCCAGAAGGGTCTTACAGAGACGGATACTTGGTGTCAAAACCATGGCCTCAAGCTAAATGCCAAAAAGTGCATAGTCATCCCTTTTGGGAAAAACAAAGTGCCCACAATCTACCACACAGGAGGTAATCCACTAAGTACGAAAAAAGTAATTAGGGATCTGAGGACCCAAGTAGATAGTAACCTGTCCTTTGACAATCACATTGCCAAAGTGGTTAGAAAAACCTTCTATATAGCTCACCTAATCACAAAAGGGTTCACATCTAAATCAAGAAAGGTCATTGTGCCCCTCTACTCATCGCTCATCAGGCCCTTAATTGAGTACAATGCCCCATTTGGGATGTATCTTACCCGACACCTGCAACAGCTGGAAAGACCTCAAAAGTACCTCACCAAGAGGATCATGGGCCTCAAACAGATGCCCTATGCTGCTCGACTAAAGAAACTCCAGCTCTACTCAGTTGCTTACCTCCTACTCAGAAGCGATCTCTGCCTGATGTACAAGGCCATGTCTAACCCGGAATTGATGGACATGCTCCACCTCAAGAAAGCCAAATCCATTAGAGCTACACGCTCCATGGATTTAAACCTCAGCACAACAATAAATAGGACATGCTGGAGGGATAGATTCATATCCCAGAGGCTTCCCTCGCTCCAGAATTGAATCCCGGTTCATGTTAGGCAGAGCCCCTTGCTGACCCTCTTCAAGAGAAATCTTGATGAGTGGATGGGAAATCGTAAATTTACTCCTGGGATCACTTCTATGGCCCTGCTGGACAGAGGATCAGGAATCTAGTCTAAAAGGGTGGCGAAAGCCAACACATTCTGGCTAGGCTTATAAATGCCCTAGGGCAGATAGCCTAGTACCTACCTATGAACCTATGAACCTATAAGACTAAGGATGTTATAACTCCACTGCACTTGACTCTCATCTGACCACTAATTGAGTACAATGGTCCCTTCTGTATGTACCTCACTAGACACCTGCAGCAACTGGAGAGACCACAGCAGTTTATAACCAAGAGAATCCAGGGCCTCCAAAACATGACTTACATGAATAGACTGAAAGCCCTGTCACTGTACTCTGTATTATACAGGCTGCTGAGAGGTAGCCTGTGCCTGGCCTACAGAGCAGTCTCTGACTCTGCTCTAATGGAAATGCTGCACTTCCACAAATCGAATGGGACAAGACTCACTTGCTCCTGGAATCATAACCTAGCCTGTCACATTAACAAAACATGTTGGGTAGACAGATAAATCTCCCAGAGATTGCCTTTCCTTTGTAATAAGGTCCCACTTCACTTGAAGTAGAGCTCCTCAATGACCTTATTTAAGCCCAACCTTGACAATTGGATGGGTAATCATGAAGTCACACTGGGGGTTGCACTATGTCTCAAATGGACAGGGGTCATTGGTGCTGATCAAAGAATTGCTCTCCTAACAATGACCATCTAACTATGGTCAATTAGGGTTCACAGCTCTTTTACACCGCTAGGTTTGTAAAGGCCCTAGGACCATTAGCCTGGTAACCTCCTATGAACTGAACGAGGCTATGAAGAGACGCAAGCAGGACATACTGAGCTGATGTGAGAATTAATTTAAGACTGCAAACATGTTTCAGTTGTGTAAATATACTGCTCAGTCACCTGCCTATGATGACCATCAGATGCAGTTAGTCATTATGTTTTCATATATCTATGTTGTTTTCTCTGCAGCAGAGATAGCGGAGATGTGAGATGCATCAGGAGAGACTAACTAGCCTCAGAGAGGCACAGACATGATCAACAGACCACAATGCTTTGCCAGAGATGGCCTGCACCTGCCCCCCTGGGATCCAGATACTGGCTAAGGCCCTTGCCACCCCTATAGTGCCTTTTATAGGCAAGGTTCAAACGACAAACTCACCACTGTAGCAGGTACAAGCAAGCAAAATCTGAGGGTAATGCTACTCAATGCTAGAAGTCTAAACCTCAAAATGTACTCACTCAAGGCACTCCTTAAAATGGTGAACATCAACATCTGTGCAGTGACAGAGACCTGGTTCAAGGCTCTGGAGAGCACCCCTGCATTACCAGGCTATAATTCATACCACACCTTTTGGCCACCTAACCTGGACCGAAACACTAAAGGAGGAGGAGTGTCCATATTCAGTAAGGATATCCAGACCTCCAGGCTAGTTGCTCAACATAATTTATTTATTTATTTTACATTTATTTACCGGGAAAGTCCGACTGGACACAGGTCCATTTTCAGTGGAGGCCCAGGGAGAAAAGCTCCACAAAACAATACAGTACATGAGAGAAGAGAAAAAATAGAGCATACGTATAGCAAACATACACAATATGTTAGAGATAAACAAATCTTATAGTAGGCAATCATTGAGGTACATAATAAACTTAAAACAGCATTTGTATTACTTTTACAGTTATAAGTTTTGTCAAGTAAATATCAACGGGTTCAGAAGCTTTCAGGGGAACTGTTTATACTTAGTTGTACACAGAAAAATTCTCTTGGTTTGGGTTAGCCTGGTGAGTGGCAGGAACATAGCCAGTCACTTAAATAGTGGGTTTTCAGGAGTTTTTTTAAATGAATAAAGGAGGTGGTAGAAGTTATTTGGCTTGGTAGTGTGTTCCAGGTTTTGCAATGGTGCTGGCAAAGAGGGATTTACCGGCATCATTTCTATGTTGCATGACAGTTATGAGGTTCTGGTTACTAGATCTTAAGGCTCTAGAGGGAATGTGGGGCTGAATTAGATGCTGAAGTGCTGGGGGTTTCTCAGGAAGGTAGTACAGTTTATGTGCTATAGAGAGCTGATTGAGTAGACGTATATGAGGCAACTCAAGCCAGTTGAGCTGCTTAAGGCATAGACAGTGGCTGATTGAGTAGACGTATATGAGGCAACTCAAGCCAGTTGAGCTGCTTAAGGCATAGACAGTGGTGGGACTTATATGAGGCTTCAGTAGCAAACTTAGCAATCCATCTGAAATTTTCCAACTGCAACTAACACTGGGCAAGACTGCAATCCAGCTAGTAGCTTGTTACAGATCCCCCACCTTGCCACAGGATGCCCACTCCACATTTCTTGATATACTGGAAAATATTAAAGTACAGCCCAATACATTAATACCCCAACATCAGCTGGGAAAACTAGTCAGGTACTAACTCATTTGCTAAATGTTTTCTGGAATTCATAAATTCCAATGCCCTGGATGAACTTGTCCATACCCCCACTAGGGGCAGCAATATTCTGGACCTGGTCATTACCAATATGGGTAACCAATGTTCCACACCACAGGTTAACTCCTTGATGGTCAGATCCGACCACAAGCTCATCACCCTAGACATCCATATCCTGCCCCCACACCCCATTAAGGAAACCACCATAAAAAACTTCTCCAAAGCCAACTTCATGCTTCTTAAGACAGAAGTGGCAAACTTCATGACACCCAAACAGACGGAAAATATAGGTACATCTGCTGAATGCTATACAAATGCACTGTATAAGCACATACACGAGTGCATGGATCATGCCATCCCCAACAGAACCAAGATGGTATCCTCCAAAAAAAGGAAGCCAATCTAGTGGCCCCCTGTCATAAACAAACTCTACAACAGAAGAAGAAGCTGTTGCAAAAAAGAGTAAAATCCCCTGATTGCAGGAACTCCCTGGACAGCCTTAGTAAGAAGCTGAGATCCCTCATAAAATCCGCCAAAGCTAGTTACAAAAATAAAATCAACACTGATTCTAAAGATAACCGCAAAGCATTCTACAGCTATGTCAAGAATCTCAATGGCAACACTCAGATCTGCTCTGAGCTGCAGCACAATGGCACTAGAAATACAGAACCAACTGATATTGCCAACATCCTGGCAGATAGGTTCAGTGCAAACTTTACCCCACCCCCCACCCTCCAAAGGGCCCATCTCTATACAGGAAGAATGCAAAGCCCCTGTAATCACAGATGCACAAGTAAAGACCGCACTCCTCAAAGTCAAGAACACAGCATCCATGTGACCAGACGATATCCCAGGCTGTGTTCTGCACAAACTACAGAACGAACTGGCACCCCACCTAAGTACCATGTTCAATCATAGCCTCACTTCAAGCTTTTTGCCTACTGAATGGCACACAACAATGGTTATCCCACTTCACAAAGGGGGTGCCACCAAGGACCCCGGGAACTACTGCCCCATTAGCCTGATGAGCTTGGTCTGCAAGGCTATAGAATGTATCAGCTTGGACCTTTTAAACAAAGACATAAGTGACCTCCAAACTCTGGACCCCACTCAGTTTGGGTTTGTAAAAGGTAGATCATGTCTCCTAAACCTGTTTGACTTCTTTGAAGTAGTCGCCAGAGACGTGGACGAGGGTAAGGTGGTGCACACAGCTTATCTTGACCTCACCAAGGCTTTCAACACCATTCCCCACTCTGGAATTATAGATAAACTCAATAAACTGGGCATAAATCCCTATGTCACAAGATGGATGGCTAACTGGCTCACTGACAGAACCCACAAAGTGAAAGTAGCCGACTCCAAATCCAAATTTAGACCAGTGACATGTGAAGTACCACAGGGTTCAGTCCTGGGTCCTCTCCTGTTTGGCATCTACTGCTCAGAAGTCCAGGCTAACACAGCAGGTCTTTGGCTAACACAGTTCGCAGATGACTGCAAACTAGGAGCCATAATAGAATCGCCTAATGATGTGGACATTCTACAAAGGGGTAGTACACCAAGGCAGAAGAAGGTAAAAAACTCCAAACCACAGTATTCACTTCAAGGTTTATTCAAGGAGGATCCCAAAAGTTAGCGCTTTCACGTTGGTCTACAATGCTTCATCAGAGTTCAATAAAAACTTGCCATTGCTCTGTATCTAAATAGTGCAACATGCACGTTCGAATACCACTGTTACTCATTACTCTAACATGCTTTAATCATGTAAGTGTGATGAGCAACATGCACGTTCGAATACCACTGTTACTCATTACTCTAACATGCTTTAATCATGTAAGTGTGATGAGCAATATGCACGTTCGAATACCACTGTTACTCATTACTCCAACATGCTTTAATCATGTAAGTGTGATGAGCAACATGCACGTTCGAATACCACTGTTACTCATTACTCTAACATGCTTTAATCATGTAAGTGTGATGAGCAACATGCACGTTCGAATACCACTGTTAGTCATTACTCTAACATGCTTTAATCATGTAAGTGTGATGAGCAACATGCACGTTCGAATACCACTGTTACTCATTACTCTAACATGCTTTAATCATGTAAGTGTGATGAGCAACATGCACGTTCGAATACCACTGTTACTCATTACTCTAACATGCTTTAATCATGTAAGCTTTGTATGAAGCCTACACGATTGCTAATGAATCCCAGGGAGAGTTTAATTGCACTAAGCATGACAAACTGCAACACAGATGCTCATAATTCTTGCTATAAATCCAGGTTGTTAGACATTTAGCTCCTAATTTAAAGTTAATAACAAAATAATGAAGTGGCTCTTTTATTATAATCATTACGGTAATCAAAAATTCTGCAAGTGTGGGTTTAGTGTCTCATTTGGAGTACAAATGATCTGGAAAAAGTTGTAGACGTTACTTACCTATATGGGTTATGATGCTAATCATAACAGGTGAGAACGTGGGAATGATTGTAGAAGTTATATGCCTATATGGGTTATGATACTAATCATAACAGGTGAGCGTTATCTTGAAGGATTGCAGTAAATGGTGTGACTGTTCATAAAAAGAGTCAAGATTAACATGATTTTCATCTTCTCAAGTTTGCTGAACTTATACATGAACTGGGAAATTTCACAAACTCTGGGCATTATTGCAGGGCACATACACATCACAGATTTTAGGACTATGAGGCAGTAGCTGAGGGTGGCCAGTTCAGACTGAAGGAGCTACCAAAAATTAAGGGACAATTAATGCTGCAGCAGCCATCGCTGGACAACCCATTTTATGCATTGGAAACCATAGCCTCATCCACCAGGGAAAGTCAGAACATGTGGACAGGTCAGACTGGCTATTAAATAATACTAAGACATGTATTCCCACTGCTTAAAGCACAGAACAAATGGAGGAATAATAATAATATAATGATTTTGTGCAGCTGAGGTTTAAACATCAACATTTTCTGTCTTGTCAAGACAGTTATATACATTCAGTGGGTAAAACCTGGGTCATCTGCATAAACAAGAATAAAAAATGAAAACATATCAACATTGCTTCACTCATCAGGGCATAACCATACCTGTCATCTCCCTATCTCCTTTCATTCATTCATTTCTGATTTCTCACAAAGGCACCTACCTGCTCACTAACAACCTGACTTACTTTTCTGGTTATCTCCTCTACCCCAGTACTCCCCCTCCATCATTCTTTATTTTATTAATTTATTTTATTTATTTTATTTTACATTTGTTGACTGGGCTAGTCTAACTGGATATATGTCCATTTTCAGTAGAGGCCCACGGAGATAAGCTCAGAGAAACAAATATACATAGAGCCCACAAAAAACTGTGGCAAAAAACAAAATACAATTACATAAGTATGAAACTGATTGGTAATATGTTTTAGCAACATTTGTGAAGTTGCAAATAGGAAAAAACATATCGGTCTTATCCAGTTGTATAAAAAATAAACAAAAACATTTAATGTACATGAGTTTATGCAGCACAGTAAAGAGGAAAAAAGAAACAAAAAATTAACTGATTCAAATGAAAAAAATGTAGAGGATAGAGAATTACCAGAAAAAATGTTTTTAGTCGATACGTATTTAGAGAAAGGGAGAAATAGTATCAGTCAGGACTGGAGCAGGGGCAGATCCATTTGTTTTTAATAAAGATTTTCAATTGTTTCTTGAAAAGGTTGGTGGAAGTAAGGGATGTAATTTTTCTTGGAAGTTTGTTCCAAGTATTACCAACAGCATTAGAGAACAGGCAGTCCCCGGATTTGTTGTTGGATTTTGCGGTGGCTACTTGTAGCTTCTTAGCGGATCTTAAGGTTGAAAGATTTTTATAGGAATTATAAAGGTTACAGAGTATGGGAGTATTTTATTTTATTTTATTTTACATTTGTTTACCGGGCTGGTCCAGCTGGATATATGTCCATTTTCAGCAGAGGCCCGGGGAGAAAAGCTCCAGATACGGACATTAATATCAGACTTTACAAATTTAGTTAATTGAGAAAAAAATATAACAGTATTAGCATTAGCATGTTCTTACAGAAGCAACTATTTAGAAATTAATATGATAATATTAATAATAAGTATGTGTAGAATGATATAAAATCTTGTGGATAAAAATAAGTTGCTGGAAAAGAAGTTGGTTTTGTACTTCCAGCCATCATAGAAGTTTAAGATTATGGCAATGGTGGGTACAGAAAGGGGCACCGGTGGCAAATCTGGCTATGTTGTTGTAGGAGGTTGCTAGTTTATTCAGATTGCTTTTAGATAGGTTAGTGTAGATAGGGGAGGTGTAGAGAAGGGTGGAAATAAGGTGGGTTTGGGCAATAGATATCTTAGCTGAGGCTGTGAGAAAGGGTTTGATTCTACAGAGGAATCCAAGTTTTCTGTTAACCGATTTAATAGTTGAGTTAACGTGTGTGTCAAAGTTGAGATCGTTATCTATTGTTACACCCAGGAGCTTAGTGGTGGTGTCGGGAGCAATGTCTGTGCCATTATTTTATATAAGTATGAAATTTATGGGAGGGGGGACTTCTGTGTGGGTGTAAACAGTAATAATTTATTTTCTTTTGGGTTAAGGATTCTTTTACCCTTTACCCCCCACCTACTCTCCTTACCAAGCTCTACAATCTCCTAGATAGGATGGATGGATGGATTTCACTATCGCTACTCTCACAGTCTGTTTCTCCTGAGCTGGGCCTAAAAATTGCCAGTCTGGACGAGGGCTCTATCCCAGTTAACAACTGATAAGAAAAAATCAAGAGAGTGAAAAAAAGAAAAAACAACATTCAAGGAGCTGAAATGCAAGAAAATAACAAAGTCCTACAAGACCATCACTTTGTTTTTTGAGTTTAGTCACTTCAAATGTAACAGTAGGTATTTTGTAATCTATTCATTTGCCATTCATTTATGGCTCCATTTCTTCCATTTATCAACCCTTACCCTTTATTAGACCACTGGATTCCTCACTTCTATAACATGAGAGCTGGAGGTTACAGCTTCACCCAAGATGGGGAAGGAGATGTTCTTTATCCTCCTAAGCATCCTACACTGGCTTGATGGCACTGTTCAATGGCCATTATATTAGTCTGACTGTAACTGCATGCTTCCATATAGCCACATCCACATCTCGACTGTACCTGTACTCATTAGCATACTCATCCTACCTGAGGTCATGTTTCAGAGGATGCATTACCCTCCCCTAGGTAATACTCATGCAGACTCATCCAACATCCCTCCCCAGGATAGATGAATTGCTGTTAGTCGTTTACTCACTTCCATCCCACCTCACCCAGCTCCTCAAACATTTGGCCTGCTAATCGACCTTTTATCATCTACAGGGTAGGCAGAGCTTCCTTTCTGTGTATCACACAGCCAGATATTATCCTGATCTTTAAAACAGCCTGACTCATTGCTTCCTATAGAAAAGTACATAGTATATCAGTATTACTAAAGATTAGTGTAAATGTGGAACTATAAATAGTAATAATAATAATAATAAGTAGTAGTAATAATAGTAGTAGTAATAATAATAATAATAAGTAGTCATAATAATAGTAGTAATAATAATAGTAGTAATAATAATAATAGTAGTAATAATAATAGTAGTAATAATAATAATAAATAGTAATAATAATAGTAGTAATAATAATAGTAGTAATAATAATAAGTAGTAATAATAATAGTAGTAGTAATAATAATAATAAGTAGTAATAATAATAAGTAGTAATAATAATAGTAGTAGTAATAAAAATAATAAGTAGTAATAATAATAAGTAGTAATAACAATAATAGTAATAATAATAGTAGTAAATAAATATAGCAAGCTCAGATGCTCATAAGCCTAGTACTTATTATACAGCAGGAACTTCTCATTCTAACATTTGTTAATGTCTGTTATGTACTTCTCAGATAAATATTCTAGTTGTCTACTGATGTACTATGTTCTTCATCTGTAAATATGTTGTAAGTAATTACTATGTAAATTGTTAATCACTATGTAATCCAATGTAACTACTGTCTGTTTATTTTAACTGTGGAGCTTTTCTCCCCAGGCCTCCGCTGAAAATGGACCTACGTCCAGTCGGACACTCCCGATCAACAAATATAAATAAAATAAATAAATAAATAATAAATGCTAGAAGCTGAAAATTATGTTTGGCTAAGTCTACTTAATAATAACTGAATTAGAATAAAATATATTTGCCATGAATTACTGCCTGTTTTTAAAGGATATTAACTAAACAGCGTCACAGTTACAAAGAATAATATTGCTTACTGAAGAAAACTTCAGAATTGGACCACCTTCTGTGGGTGATATGAATAAAGCCACCTAGCATAGCCGATAGTAGCCTTGTTCATCAATTCAAACCTTTAAAGAGAAAATGCATTACCAGGAAATAAGTTTATTTTTCTGCACCTTTTTATCAGAAATAATTAATTATTTCTATTCTGCTAATTAGAAACTCCCATGCCTAATTTTAGCTGGTGATCACCAGTCTTCCAGCAGAGAGAAACGGTGAATTTCATGGCTCATCCTATTTAATTAACAATAACTTTGTGCTCCGTGACACTACATGCGGCTAGTTCTATTCTGCCAAATGTTATGACACTGCTCTCATGTAATATCGCACCATATAAGACTGCCTGACTCAGGAGATATGCTAACAGCTAGAACATGATTTGTGCACATTTATGTGACAGCAGGCTGTACCCTGTTGGACAGAACACCTTAAAAGACATTTCATAGTGCTTAAAACTAAAGCAGTAGTTATCTAATAAATTATACAGTTTTCTGCGAGCTACCTTTAACATCAGAAATTCTTTTGTAGAAGGTTTAGTAAACATTTTGCACATTTCTCATTAACTGATATTCCATCCTGTATTTTTGGGACCATATGGCATCATTCAGTTATGGAAACAAAAGTAGTTTTGGCTGTTTACCAGTGGATAACAGCAGGCACTTTGCTGTATTGTACCAGACTGGAAAATGCAAGGGAGGCATTTGCCAGCAAGTACACAAAGGACTTGGCAGAACAATGTGAAAGGCTGTCAAGAGTCAGCTGTTCACAGCTCAGTAATCATATGAGGGGGACCTGCGGGTCTTGAGAAAGAGATAATATGCCAGGTCCACAGACATCACAAGAATCCCTTCATAATGTGTGCTGTAATCAAGTGTCGAGATATGGGAGCAGAACAAACTGGCAAGTTTGAAGAACATTTAGATTAATATATGTTCCACAGGTATACAACAGAACAACAAAACATTTCTACAACATAAGATAAGGGAAAATGCATGATGAACATTTTAAATATATGTCCAAAAGCACTAAGGTTCACCGGACTTCCATTTTGTGTTTGTTCTCTTTTGCCATACCCTTGGACTTATTTCATCGGAAAGATTTGAGACTGTTGAAATTCCTGGAGGATTAGATGTGGGAAATTGTGTAAAGTACTAATCTTCGGATATTTTATGAAGCAAGGATTAAATTACAACATTCGTTTTTCACATTTTTCATAAGACTGTCACCCATATGCACACATTCATGAAATGTGATGATTCCACAACTTGCAGTGCAGTTTATCTTTAAAATCAATATTTATTTTAATTACAAATATATATGTTCTTTTATATATAGTTGTTATCTGCAAAGAAATCAGGTTCTAAGATTTTTCTTTGGGAAAACACAGTCTGGTAAAAATTGTACAACTGGATAGAATGATAAAGCCATCATATATTAGAAAGAATATTACATTTTAACTTTATGAGAATATCCCTAACAATAACATGCTAACATTAATGAAAAAAACTTATTCCATTGCCCAGTTCCACTATGGTACCTTGGTGTTTATATGTATGCACGCCACTTTTACATTTTTACTACAGTAGTCATTTTATTCTGTGATAAGAGCCATTTGGTTTAACCTCTCTTCTGGCTATTCATTTTATGTTCACCATGTGGAGTTTGAATTCTTTGATCTTTATTTTATTTAATCCTTTGTTGACCTATTTTGAACTGTCGGAGAAAAAGGAAGACTTATACGCTTTTCCTACCAGCATGTATGTACAACAGGAGAAACAAACATTCCTCATGTGTATTGCTTTCTACTGCATAACCCATGTCTAGTTGAGCATTATGGTACTATGTTATAATTCTAATAACAAATGCATGCACTACCTATATGCCGAACCTATTCACAAATGCATGGTCTGTTGTGTAAATTGAACAAAAAGTAAATTATTTTTATATGTACAAAGAGTGACTGATAAGTATATAATGAAAAAACAAACAAAAAAGCAAACCAAGATGTGTGTTATTTTGTTTTCAGACTAGATGTCAGACTATGTGCAGCAAACTTTCTGATGAAAAGAAATCAGTTTATATGAAGCAGTAAATTCAAACATCTGTGGATGTTCTGTCTGTAGCCATCACCACTTCTCAGGTAATCTGTATAAGATCTCATTGGAAACATGGCCTGAATTTTGTTTCAGAATTTGTTAGATTCAGTGTTTGCCAGGGATTGCCAACTTTTAATTACAGAAACATTGACTCCGGACAATAAAACAGATTTTGTTTCTTATTGGTCAGGATACAGGTGTCAGTATTTTACTGATGCTTTTTGTTTTTTTTAATTTCTCCAAATCTTTTGGGTTTGTAATACCATGACAAGAATACACCCCATTCCTAAGTTAAAGTACGATTAAACTTCATGAAATTTGTATTGTTTCAATCTTTATGTCAGCCAAGAGTGCTCTTCATAGCACCCACAATGTGCCCAGTAATGACTCCTTCTGCAATTTTTATGGGGTTACATGGATTGGTAACATATCTAAATACAACTGTAAATACCTTTTTATAAGACCCATTGCTCCTACTACTATTGGAACTGTCTGAGTATCTTTCTTCCACATGGCTCTCATTTCTGCCAGCAGATCCTGGTATTTTATGACTTTATGTCTCTCTGTACGCAAGACACTATAGTCACTGGGTGTGGCAATTTCAAAGATCAATGCTACTTTTGTCTTCTTTTCTTGGACCACTATATCCAGTTTTCTAGCATCTATCTTTTGAACTGTTGGTATTGGGTGATCCCATGTGATGTAAACTTCATCATCTTCTATGATGCTTTGTGGCTCATGTTTCCAGTGTTTTTCAGCCGCTTCAGTACCATAATGTTCGCACAATCCCTAGTGCAACAGTCTTACCATATTATTATGCCTTTTAGTATACAGTCCTTCTGCTATTTGTATGGCACAACCAGCAACAAGGTGTGTGATTGTTTCCAATTCGGTTTTACAAAACCTACATTTGTCTGTTTCTCCCACATGTTCAATGGACTTTGTAAACCAGCGTGTACATAGCCCACTGTCTTGGGCTGCCAATATTAACCTTTTATCTCTTGGTTTGAATTTGACACTCCTTAACCATTTCTGTGTTCATTCTTCATCAACATGAGGCTCTTCCAGAAGTTTTCTATACTTGCAACTATATTTATGTTTTTTCCACATTTCTTGCCTTCTCATCTGGTCCTTCACCTTATATTCTTTCTTTTGTTTTTTAGCACATTTAGTTGCTGCCTGGTTTTTATCTACTTCTGGTTTGATTTCCATTCCTGCTTGACGTCGATATGCTTCTGCTAAATTAAGCAGAGTTGTCATCTTAGATTTATTGTACTCATGTTTCAAAACTTTCACCACATTTGGATCTTGTGAGGTCAGTAGATATGTGTGGAGTCCCACAATTGCAAATCTATACATGTAATCAAGTTCAAGGAGGCCCATCCCTCCTTCGGAATGGGGAATATATAATCTTGGTATACACTGATTTTTATAAATCATTTGATGAGCATGAAGCATCCTTCTTGTTTTCCTATCTAATCTAGCCAACATGCTTTGGGACCAGTCAATCACTCCAAAACTGTAAGTTAGGACAGGAAGAGCAAAATGATTTATAGCTTGTATCTTGTTCCTAGATTTAATATTCAGTTGCTGCCTGGTTTTTATCTACTAGATTGTTCAGAGGGTGGCCTAATGGTTAAGGTGTTTGCCTTGCAAATGCAAGGTGCAGGGTGTGAGTTTCACAAGGGATAATTGGCTAGGCTTAAAGTAGCTCGCAAGAACAGTTAGCTTAGTACTAACCTATGAACCTATGTCAATGCTGTTCTCAGGATTAATTTAAGTCTTCTAAAGTATCCTTACTGAGTTTTATTCACATTTGTTCATGTTTTATTGATGATCCTTCATCAATTCCCAAGTATTTATACATTCTGTCTTGCTCTCAAGTTCTTTTATATCACATTCTTGTCCCAAACTGATGTTTTCTTGGTGCTGCAGTTTTCCTGATTTAAAGGTTGCTTTTGCACACTTATCAAGACCAAATGACATTCTAATAGCATCTGAAAACGTTTTGACAACCTGCAGCTGTGCTTTCAGTTCCTCATCTGATGAGCTATACAGTTTTAAATCATCGACAAAGAGAAGATGAGAAGTCTAGGAGCCAAATTGTAGTCATGGTCTAAGCTGTTAAGTAAACAGCTTAATGGATTAACGCCAAGGCAGAACAGTAACGATGACAGAGTGTCACCCTGGAATATCCCCCTTTGAATTTTTATCCCTGGGATAATAATCTGTCCTTTATAATGGCTTAATACCAAAGTGGTCTGCCATTGTTTCATGGTCATTGTAATGTAGTCAATCAGTGTAGGGTGTATTTTGTACATTTTTAAGCACTCTTTTATCCATGAATGGGATACTATCAAAATGCTTTTTTCTAGTCAATCCATGCCATACTTAGAGTCTTCCCTTTTTTATAGTTCTCCACTATGACTTTATTTAACAACAAATGGTCCTTTGTTCCATATGACTTTCTTCTATTGCCCTTTTGTTCTGCTGCCATAATTGATTTTTCTTCTAAATGACTAGAAACTCTGTCTGCATTAATTCCCATGTATAGTTTATATGTCGTCAGAAGGCAAGGTATTGGTCTATAATTTTTAGGGTAGCTTGCAGGTTCACTCTTAAGTAGGAGCATTGTTTTTTCTGTTATTAACCAGGTTGGTGTCTGTTTGGGGTGTGTATATAAATAGTTTTTACTCATGGCTAAATCTTCGTGCAAAGATTTTAATACTTTCAGCCAAAAGTTAGGTACTACATCTGGGCCTGGAGTTTTCCAGTTAGAGGCTTTTCTTAACTTTATTTCAATCTCTCTGGCTGTTACTTCATCCCATTTCATATCCTGTACCTTTAAGCATCTTATTCTTTTTTTAACTTCTTCTATCCATTTAGCATCTATGTTATGTTCCACAGGATCTTCATAGATACTTCTCCAAAATGTATCTATTTCCTTCTTTTTTGGTGGTCTTTCAGTTCCTTTTACCTTGTTTCCCAATTCTCTATAAAACTTTTTGTCCTGTAGGACAAGGTAGATGATGTTCTTTGAGTGATTTTACTCCATCTCCACATGAGAGATTCACATGTTGAAGGTCTTTATAGTTCACTAGTGAGGGGCAGAGATAAGGAAATGGTAAGTGAAAAATGCTACAGGTGCTGCATGATAGGTCTGTTTTTATACAGAAGTCACAGGCATCACTGGATTTGCATTCAATCATACATGTTAGAGTAAGGAGATGGCTGGACACATGGTGCAGGCAACATACAAACTGTCAGGAAAAGGGCAGTGACACGTAAAAAAAACATATAAAATGAGCTTGATATCAAATCATAGCATATAGGTTCATACGTGTGTACTAGGCTAATGGTCCCGGAGCCTTTACAAGCCTAGCCATATGCTTACCCTGGCACCATGCCACCTGACCTTAGTTCCTAGTAGCTCTGTCGAGTAGCACCACTGGAGTGATCCCTGGGGTGAGTTTCCTATTTCCCATCCACTCATCAAGATTTCCCTTGAAGAGGGCCAGTGAGGTTCTCTGATTGACATGTATGGGATGTCTATTCCATGGCATGGGCAGTCTCTGGGTTATGAACTTGTCCCTCCAGCTTGTTCTGTTGATTGTGGTAATGAGGTAGAGATCTCTGGAGTGTGTGGTGTGGAGGGATTGGGATTTATTTAGATGTAGCATTTCTAACAGAGCTGCATCAGGCATGGCTTTGTAAGTCAAGCAGAGATCGCCTTTAAGTAGGTGATATGAAACAAAGAATAGTTGGAGTTTTTTGAGTCTATCCATATAGGACAAGTGTTTAAGGCCTAGGATCCTCTTTGTGAGGTACTTTTGCAGCCTCTCCAGTTGTTGCCAGTGTCTAGAGAGGTACATGCCAAATGGGGCATTGTACTCGATGATTGGTCTAATGAGGGAATAGTAGAGGGAGACAATGACCTCTTTCTTCCTGGATGCAAAACTTTTAGTAATGAGATGTGCCACATAGAAGGACTTTCTGACCACAGTGGCAATGTGGTGATCAAAAGAGAGGTTGCTGTCAACCTGTGTTTCCAGATCCCTTATAACGCCTTCTGTGTTCAGTGGACTACCATCGATGTGGTAATTCATGGGAACTGGGTTTTTTCCAGAGGGGATGACAACACATTTTTTGGCATTGAGCTTAAGGCCATGGTTCTGACACCAGTTGTTGGTCTTGGTGAGGCCTTTATTTTTCTTTAAATGAAGGCATTCTGCCCAAGACCTTGTCAGCATATTTTTTTTTATTTGTTTACTGTATTGCATGGATTAATTCATTGGTGTCTAAGGAACAATATATTTTATCACCACCACAGTATATCCTAACTGACTCTATATAAGTTTAAATGTTCACCTGCATCAATTGGGGAGACCACAAAGGTTCCTTACAAAGAAAATTCAGGGTCTTCAAGATCTGTCTTATGTGGACAGATATAAATCATAGTCACTTTACTCTGTGTCATACAGACTGCTCAGAGGTGACCTGCACCTTGCATGTAGAGCAATCTCTGACTTGACTTTAATGGAAAGGCTGCACATTCGCAAGTCAAATGGCACATGGGTCACTCACTCAAAGGACCTTAACCTGGTATTTGACATCAGCACAACTTACTGGAGAGACAGATTTGTCTCACAGATGTTGCCTAACCTTTGGAACAAGCTTCCTATCCATGTTAAACAAAGCCCTTCACTGACTCTACTTAAGCGTAATTTGGACAATTGGATGGGTAACTGGAAATCCACTCCAGGGTTTCCACTTGTGTCCCGCTTGTACAGGGGCAATAGGTGCTGATTTTAGTGTCTGCATGAACCAGATGGGTCTTATTATGTTATCAAAAAGGCTTTCCATCAAACACTTTTTCATCGACTCTTAAAAAGCAAACTGCCATTTCAGCAAATGGCTACATCAGTGATTTTTTTTCCCTGGGGAAAAAAATCACTTGGCCATCCTAGTGAGCTTGCCCTTTTCCCCACTGTAGTGCGATCTCGGAGTTGGTATATTTAGTTATGGGGAGTGTAGGGGGCACATCCCCCCACATTGGGGAGTGTGGGGGCAAAGCCTCCCAGTTTGTAATGTTTGAAGTGATGTGTCATTTTTCGTAGGGCAAACATTTTTTTTCCCTTGGAAGAATATCACTGATGTGGCTGTTTGCTTATTTAGCAGTTCGCTCTTTACAGATTGATGAAATGGTGTTCAATGGAAAGCCTTTTCTATAACATAACATAGACCTGAACCAGACACCCTTGGAACACAGGTTAAACTTGGCTAGGCTTGAAAGGGCTCTGGGGCCATTAGCTTAGTAACCTCCTATGATCCTATGAAATCTTGCGACATAACAGTTAAGGCAATATCCTACCTAGGAATCTGGCATAAGAGATATTGCAAGGTTCAGGCCTTCTTTTTTTCTTTCTGTATTACTTTTGATGCAGTGTTTCAAACCTTTGAACTCATGATGCTTATCCATTGCATTTTTATTTGCTAGTCTCTCTGAAGCTGCCATAATAAAGCATTATTATATGTAACCTTTAGACCACTCATACAAAACCACATACTAATGTCTGGTATTGACATTCACACAATCTTTCCATGTGATATCCACATATCAATGTGTTCTTAAAACCTGCTGTGGCACAACAGAAAACTCTGCTAAGAAATATTTAATTCTAATGAGACATAACCTCATTCACTATTTAGGTGCCATGTCAGCATATGAAAGCCAAATGATTGAACATAAAAAAATACTTAAGCTATAGAACTACATGGCAAAAATGCTGAAACTGTTGTTGAAGGAGGAGAAGCTCCCTGTCCTTCCTCCCACCCCCATGCTTCCCTGCACCCTTCTATTTAGTTCATAGGCTAGTACTAGGCTAACTGCCCTTGCGAGCCATTTTAAGCCTAGCAAGTCATCCCCTGAGAGATTCAAACCTTGTACCTTGTGTTTATAAGGCAAACACCTTAACCATTAGGCCACCCTCCCAACCCCTAAATAATTTAACTCGCAGACGGAATAAACTTACAAGCAGGAGTGACCTTTAAGTGGGGTTACAGAACTTAGGCACTTGCTTCAAGAAAATTTGAAATTAGCAAAACCAAATACATATTTCTTTGCTAAATATTTGTATATCAACATATTCAAAATAGATGTTTAAAACTCCTAGCTATTCAAGAAAATGTGATGAGAGTCAGATATAGGATATATAGGACTGTATTTGTATTTAATGTCTGTGTTTCTTAGAGTTGTTGTTCTTCTCTTTACTGAACATGTTATCTACTGAACGATAAGGTGGAGTTTACCAACATGATGACACTGCACTACTGAATAAATACGAAGAATATGGTAAGGTATCCGCCATTCTAGGCAGTAATAATCTGAGAGAGTAATATGACTGATGGAACAGTGAAGACTGGATCATAGGATCATAGGACGTTATTAGGGCCCTTTCAAGCCTAGCCAAGTTTTACCCTTATTTCCATGATCAGCACCTATTGCCCCTGTCCAAGAGGCACACAGGTGGAACCTCCTGGGTGAATTTACGGTTACCGATTCAATCGCCCAGATTGCGTTTGAAGAAGGCCAATGAGATGAAAGTATAAAAGTGATTAATAATTAAATATGCTGAAATCGTAACCATTCTACTGTGCAGTCGTTTTAAGAATAATACAAGAGAAAACTATAATGAAAATATAAAGTCGAGCTCTAGTTAGAGTATGGTAAAGTAACTATTCCAGTGAGTAACAGTTTGGAAAAGTAACACAAGGAGCGGATTGAGCAAAGACTACACAACAGTTAGACTTGAGTCATAGTTAGAATATTGTGAACTACAGACCACATTGGTGAGTAATATATAATGGGAAGGACAATTTGTGTTTTCCTTTGTCCTTTGACTTTTGTTATATCAAAAATAAGTAAAGCAAAACTATGCATATAGGCTGATGAAGCATACAATACGGTTGCATGTGTATCATTCATGTTCAGTTAGGTACAGAGGAATTATTAGATATTTATTAGAATTCAGTCATAAGTTTATAGAACTATAGAGCAAATTCCCTGGTGCGTAATAAATTGGAAGAATAAAAGATGGATATAAAGTAACAGGAAGACAGTTTTCAGATGAGTATTAGTTAAATACTGTAGGGAACATGCCAGGCACAGACGGTTTAGCAGAAGAGTGCTATCCTGTCATTCGAAAGTATATCTTCCTTTTAAGTTTTATATTTTTAGGGCATAACAGTTTATCGCGCTGTTCTTTTGAGCATGTCATAGTGTGTGAAGACTGAGTAGGTACGGTAAGTGTGTAGTAGGTATGGAGAAAGGATAACCATGCCTAATGATTCGGCTTTATTAAATGAAGTGATAGGGATGCTGGACATGATTCAGAACTACATGGTGACTAAAAAAATGATTGGATGTTCTCATCCACTATTAAAAAAATGATTGGATGTTCTCATCCACTATTAAAGAAATGATTGGATGTTCTCATCCACTGTTAAAGAAATGATTGGATGTTCTCATCCACTATTAAAGAAATGATTGGATGTTCTCATCCACTATTAAAGAAATGATTGGATGTTCTCACCCACTGTTAGTTGTTCTGATGGTTTGCTGAAGTGGCATATTGGGTAAATGGGGGTGCGATAATGACTGGTAATGAATGTAAAAATAGACGCATTTATAAGTCGACAGTCTGGTTATACTAATAAGGAGAGAGATGTATATTGTAAAATGAGTATAGCAGTTATGATGATTGTGATTTATCAATTGAAAAAGAAGCAATGATGGTGGTTTTCAAATAATGTGCATGATTAAAGCAAGATGTTAAGGCTTCCTCATCACCTGTTGATTGTTATGATGGATGGCAGAGGTGATGCCATGGTCGATATGTAGTGTTCGATACAAGATATAAAGAAATGTAAAATAGATACAAGTACAAAGTCTAACCATGCTGAAAAGGAGATGAAGCCTACTGTGAAATGAGTTAACCAGTCACAATAACTGCACTTCAGATTGCAATAGATAATGCTGTTGGAAGTACTGAAGAAAAAAAATGCATGATTAAAGAAAAATGTTACGCTTTCTTTATCCTCTTTTAATTACCCGGAGGGGGGACAGAAGTAATGTTTTGGTCAATGTGGGGGCATAAGATATATTGGTAATCAATTTAACATAGATTAAAGTTCATGGACATAAGTAATGGGTCTGAGTGCAGTGATAAGGAGATTAACAGTTCAGGCAATAGTAATGTATCAACAGAAAAAATAAATGATTCTAGAGATATTGAAGAAATGTGTATAATTAAAGAAAGGTGTTAAGGTGTGTCCATCCCTCAGTGGTTCTTCCGATGGGTGACCTAGGTCATGTCTGGTTAAAGGTCATGTCTGGTTAAATCAGCAGCATGTGATTGTGAGTTGTAGAGAACGTAAAATGGATGATTCTATGTGTACAAGAAATTATAGTATGAAAGCATGATATGCAGGTCATTCATTATGACTTTAATACTGTTTTGGTCTGAGCCCTAAACAGGTAAAAGAATTAAATTAATATAATAGATTGGGCATTGATTTTTATGATATCCTGGAAAAAGAAAGCACATTGAAAGTGATTGTTAATACTTTAAGAACTGGTCGAACCAAATAAGGTAATAATAGGGTTTCAGAACAAAGTTCTCCATGGCTGTGTAATGGGAAGGAATACCTGTTTGCTGATGGAGTACATTTGTGGACAGGCTAAGAAGCACTGAATTTTAATTAAAAAATGTAGGGACCAGAGCTGACCACCCTACATTGATGGCTATTTCACTGCATAATTTCTGCAACCTTGAGTTAAATTTAATTCATATCATGTATTTTACTTCTGTTAGCCATTAATGCACAATAATTGTATTGACTTGATACCTGAGTGTGCTGTATTTACACTCTGTGGTATGTATTGGTGGGATTATAGTTTTCTGCAATGGATCCATTCTTGGGTTAACTTGGACAGGAATTCCATATGGTCGGTCTGCACAAGCCTCAGACCCTAATGCCACAACTAATGTAAAAGCAGCAGAAGTAAAATGTACAGAGGAAATCAAGATATTGGCTATCAAAGCTACATTGCTTTAGTCAGTGTCCTCTCTCTACAACAGCATAATTAAAGATTAAAGCCTTACAAGACAAGATACATAGCCTTGAGAGCTGTCGGCGGATGTGGGAATGACATGAGACTAGCAGAGCTTGAAGAAGGTATTGATGATGGTGAAATGTTATCCTTCTTTTATAAATAACTTACAGTTGTGCTGGCATTGTCTAGAGAATTAAACAGATGAGAGAAACCATCCCTCCCTGATGTTCAGACTAATACCCAATCAACCTCCAAACAAGTTATTTTTCACTTGCTAGATTTCAGGACACAATTTGAATTGAACAGAAGGCATGAGAACTACAGGAGGTGGTATAACAAGATTTATTAAAGATAAATACACCTCCACTTTGGTTAAACAGTAGGATTCTTTGGAGACACTTCAGGTGCAACTAACTAGGATAGGATGCCTGTTCAAGTCATTTCCAGCTGCAGGACCCCCTCCATGAATCAAGACACCCACACTGCCTAATTGGATCTAGTGGAAACCATCAAGATACATCCAAACACCATGGTACTAGCTGATTTTAATTACCTATCCATTGATTGGGTAAATTATTTGTGTTCAAACTCACTTGCCCAAAGGTTCCTCGAGTTCATTAACTCCAACGTGCTGGACCAGTTGGTGGACACCTCAACGAGAGGTGTCAACATTTTGGATCTGGTGCTTTCCAATATGGGGGACAGCTGTAGCACTCTCACCGTGAGGTCTTCCCTTGTCAGATCTGACCACAAATCAGCTTCATTCAAAGTAACTATCACACCAGCCCCCCCCCCCCCCCACCCCACAGCAACTAAGTCAAAAAACTTCTCCAAAGCAGATTATATCCTTCTAAGGGATGGTATAAATAGCTTCACTGCACCTCCCTCCTTAGATGGAACTGGCAACTATGCCAAATCCTACACCAATGCTGCTTACAAACACACGTATAACTGCATTGACGTGGCTGTACCTGATAGGACCAAAAGAAGCTCTTCAAGGAAAAGCAAACCTGCCTGGTGAACAACTGCCATTAACTCATTACAGCCGAGTGAGCCTCCAGGCATTTCTGCAGTTAACTCCAGTTTACTATCATTTCAACGATCGCACCTCGTGCGAATTATCATTTGTACGAACAGTAGAAATGAAAACAAAAACAGCAACTGACAAGAAAGTAGAACGCAGAAGTGGAGAATGTTCAAATTTGACACAATTCCAACATTCACCACACTTCTGCAACTGCTAGTACTGAGCAACACAAAGTAAAACTACATATATATATATATATATATATATATATATATATATATATATATATATATATACACACACACAAACTCTGAGATCGCACTACAGTCAGGGAAAGGGTACATTTCCCAATCCCCACTATAGTGTGATCTGCATTAAAATGTAGAAAGTCACAACAGCGAATGCTGTAGTGTATTCGCTGTTGTGCATTTCTACATGTATATGTTCGTTCTTTCGATACTATCAAATGCGGCATTTTGGACTAATGTAAATCAAACAACGTCCAATCACCCATTTGATAGTAAACCGTTAACTCCTACTGCACCTTGAAGCATCAAATATTGTTTGTTCATATTAGCATTAATAATTTCAAAACTATGCTACATACAATTCATACTAAACTAACGGCCCTTGTGAGGCATTTTAAGCCTAGCCATTTATCCCTTGGGAGATTCAAACCCTGCACCTTGTGTTTGTAAGGCAAACACCTTAACCATTAGACCATCCTCCCAAGGTATCAGAATATTTTATCCTGAAGCATACATGATGGCAAACACAATTGTAATGATATTTGACCTTTGTCAATGAGTATTTGTTAGAACTGTAAGGTGATAATTTCATTTTTTTAAAGGTTCAAGCCACACCCACTGGGAATTAAAGGTACACACTCAAAAAAGCTGTACTGGAGGGAATGAGGCTTTACAATAAGGGGAGGAAATTGCTGTCTAAGAGTAAGAGAGTGAGCCCTAAACTGGGAGCACTCCCTCCTCAGCTTAAACAAGCAAATAAGACTTCTTGTGAAGTTCTCCAAAGCAAACTATGAATCCAGATTAGCATCCTTAACTAAGGACAAACATAATGCATTCTTTAGTTACATCCATACCTAAAAGGTAAGACCCAGACTTGTGCCAAACTGGTAGCTAATGCCACCACATACACTGAGTCTGGGGGTATAACAAACCTGTTAGCCAACAGGTTTTGTAAAAACTTCACTCCCCTGTCCCTACCACACACACCCCATGACAGTATTTCTACCTGTCCCAAACTTTGTATCTCTATAGAGTAGGTCATAAATGCCCTCTCTAAGGCAAAACATAACATCTATGGAACCTGATAGCATCCCAGGTTGCATCCTACATGAGCTCAAACAAGAATTGCAACACCATTGGGTACTCTTTTCAATCAGAGTCTAAGCACTGGTTTCATCCCAGCTGAATAGAAAAAGGCCACCATTATCCCCCTGCACAAAGGTGGTACTTCCATTGACCCCGGGAACTATAGAACTATTACCCTGCCTAGCCTTATCTACCATTCCATGGAGTGAAACATCATGGCTCTTATCAACAAAGATATAGGTAATCTCTAAACGTTTGGCCCTACTCAGTTTGGATTTGTCAAGGAGAGATCATGCTTGTTAAACCTGGTGGACTTCTTTGAGACAGTCACCAGAGCCCTAGACAAAGGGAAAACTGTGCATACAGCCTACCTGTACTTTGCCAAGGCTTTTGACACTATTCACCCAGCTAAGTATCAACCCTTATATCATTAGGTGGGTTGCTAACTGGCTGACCGATAGAACCCATACAGTCAAAACAGGAGAATCCACCTCCAACAGCAGATCTGTAACCAGTGTTGTTCCACAGAGATCAGTCCTGGGATCTCTACTGCTTGGAATTTATTTCTACAAAGTGCAAGCAAAAACTAAAGTTCTGTGGATGACAACGTATGCTGAAGGCTGCAAACTGGGAGCAGTCATAGAATCCTCAAATGATGTCAACATCCTAAAAGAGGGTCTTACGGAAACAAATGATTGGTGCCATAGTCATGGCCTTAAACTCAATGCAAAAAAATGTATTATCATCCCTTTTGGTAAGAGTGATGTTTCAGCTAACTATCACATTAATAGAAACATCCTAAGCATGCACTCAGTAGTGAGATACCTGGGCACACGGGTTGACAACAACCTTAACTTTGATCACCATGTCTCCACAGTGGTAAGAAGGGCATTCTATATTGCTCATCTCATAAGTAAGGGATTGCCTCCAGAAAAAACGAAGTTATAACCTCCCTGTATTCTTCCCTCATAAGGCCAATAATTGAGTAAAACACCCCTTTTGGTATGTATCTTTTCAAGCACCTGCAGCAATTGGAGCGACAACAAAAGTTCCTCACAATGAGAATTCAAGGTCTTCAACATCTGTCCTATGTGGATCAGCTGAAATCACTGTTACTTTAATCTGTTCCATACAGACTACTCGAAGGTGATCTCTGCATTGCATATAAGGCAGTCTCTGATTCTGCTTTATTGGAAAGGCTGCATATCCATAAGTCCAATGGCTCACGGGTTACTCGCTTTAAATACCCTAACCTGATATGTGGCACTAAAACCTGCTGGAGGGACAGATTTGTCTCCCAGAGGTTACCACACCTTTGGAACAGACTCCCACTTCATGTCAAGCAGAGCACCTCATTGGCCTCTTTAAATGCAATCTGGATGACTGGATGGTGACCATAAATTCACCCCAGGGGGTCCATCTGTATCTATCTAGGACAGAGGCAATAGGTGCTGATCATGGAAACAGGGGAAGAACTTAGCTAGGCTTGTAAGGGCCCTAGTGCCATTAGCCTAGTAACTTCCTATGATCCTATGATCTTGTGATCCTATTTCTGCAAGAGAGCACAAATTACAAAGTACGAGCTCATACTTTGTATATTCCAATATTATTTAGCTGATGTAATGAGTTAACAGCCAAGGAAAGCAGAACTGTTTCCATTTTCCATCTGGGAATGTTGTTTTCACAATGGTATCTCTACAAGGTTTAAATATCCTACCATCCTCAGCAAGTGTCATTACATCACATACAGATGTATGCCCCCAGAGACTGCATTATGCCTCCAGCAAAATTTGTTAACCAACGCTGTGAAAAACCTGACACCATCTATGATGAACTTACCTTTATGGTTGGTAAGAGAGAATGTTCTTGAGCAGAGAGTAAATGTATCTTCAAGATCAAGCAAGTACATGACTACTTTGAAGAATGAAAATCAGCCTTGTCTAACTAACGCTGAGCCTGGGACTCACACAGACAGGATCATACAAAGTCTGAGCACCTCCATTGTAAGAAAGTGGCCAGACAACCATTTGTTGTTGAGAAATGTAACAGGTTTTAGGTTATTTTCCCAGAAGAGCTATAAGGGATGGATACAGGTACTTCTGGAGTACGAAATGGCAATCTGCAGCTGGAGTGTGCATTGACTAAACCTTCCTGTTCCATCATCACTGGATTGTTAACCAAGAACGATTTGGGACTGGGACTGTGGAACAAGCAGAAGAAGAAGAAGAACATTAAAGTAAAGATGCCATCCTTTGCAACAATGTGGTGTGATTTCTTAAACCTGAGGTTGATGATGGCCTTTTTATGCACATCATGTCATGTTCGGAAGTAAATCAAAGCATGAGAAGATAGGTGACCCTTAACCCTTGCATTGTTATTGACCCTTAACCCTTGCATTGTTATTTACCAGCTGAGACTGTATCACAACTCAGTCATCAATCATCACCCTGATGGCCTGGAAATCTGAATCAGAAGAACTAAGTCATATTCTTCTTGCAAACTTATTGGGTGGTGTTTTCTCAAAATCCATCTGAAGATGCACCTCTACTCCATACCCTTCAAGACAAGATTAGAGTGTTTTCATGGTTGAAAGCAAATAATTAAAAATGGAATTATTTCTAGTTAATGATGAGATCAGAGGGAACATGGGCAGAGATCTCCAGCTGGCTTTCAAAAGTTACAAGATTTATCCAAAGTACCTTTGTATCAAACTGCTCCCTTCTTATTCAAGCTTCAGTAAATCAATCTAACCCTGTCTGGTCAGAATTGTCTCTCTGAATATCTCTGTTAATGCAGTTAAAAGGTTTTTCATCCTTAAGATTTTCTATTATCTTGCACCATATCCTGATTTCTGGCACAAACAAATGGGAAGGAAATATGTAAAGATTGCTTGAGCAGTTTATTTGGCATGGAAATAGGTGCAAGTTACCAAGGAATGACGTGTTCATTTATTTATTTATTTATTTTTAAACTTACAATTTAATAGAGAATAACATCAAAACAGTTTTATACAGCAATTATTTGTATTTGTACAGAGTAAATAGATGCAAAAAAAGAGTAGAAGGTGTACAGTGTTATCAAAGAAAACAAAGAAAATATAAGATAATACAAAAGTTTAACTAATTGTATAATAGTAATCCAGTTATTGATTATTGAGATATGGTTTGTCTGAGCTGTGATATCGGAAGGAGAGACAATTCATGCCTAATAAATCTAGCTGAATTGGTGGGATGAACATACACCTACATGAAATAGCTTGTATTATACATACAATGCTCACTACTCCCTCAGACCACCCCCCTCTTTAAGGCACAAACTTTTTTTAAACATTTTTATTTCATTAAAAAAAATTGAAATAGAATTACATAATCTAAAATACAACTGAAACAAAAAACATGAAGCAACATAAACAAAAACTATATGCAACATCCACAATAAATATTAACATGAAACAACAGCACACATATTTTTCAAATAGGTCTTTGAGTTTTTGCCAAGATAGTTTCTTAAGAGTAACATTCATAGTTCAATTAGATAACATTTGTAATTCTTTATTACATACTGCTGGTGCTAGACAGATAAACTCTGAAAAACAGAGAAAACATTTACTCTTCCAATTTACTGTAATAATCTTTCTGACAATAACTAGGATGGACCAAAGGAGAGACATTTGAGTTTTAGGAATAGAACCTGGAATTGGTACATTGAATAAAATCAAAGAGTCTGTTATATAACATTTGTCTGACCCCCAAAGATTTAGTAATGTTTCTGAATTCTTCCCAGAATGCAACATCCATTTGACACTCCAGGATCATTTGTTCCCAGTCTGCAACCAGAGTATTATGACATCTCCAATATCTTATATTTTTGTTTTTGTAGAAAGATGCAAGTTTACATGGAGTTAAAAGCTTCTATTTAAAAAACTTCCAAGTGAAGATTCTCCAGTTAATGGAAGATGTGGCATTACTTACAGATTGCAAATACAGCTTTTTATTGACCTCTGAGAATGTTTACTTATTTACTTTTGTAGAGTATTCCCAATGCGACATATCAAAAGCCATAAATTCAGTTTTTAAAATTCTTTATCTTGTTGATAGGTTTGATTTATTTTTATATTTAATATTATTGACCTGAAAAAATAATTCTAAAAAATTTTCCTATTGGTTCAGTGCTCATACCTAATGACAGTTGTAAGTTATTTATAAATTTTCTTAAGGCCTGAATGTCTAACCAATTGTTATTAGTTATATTATATCTCGCTAGAAGTTTTTCTGCAAAAGTTATTTCCACCTAAAAATTGGTACCAAAATGTTAAATTATTTTCCCCAAGATTAGTTATTGTATTTAAATTGAAGGAGTCTAGACAACCAGTAGTATATGGTATATGGGACATCAAATGCAACATCTGTTTTAGTAGATAATCACTATTCATAACTGTTTTGTAAACATTTTAAATATGTTTTATAGAAAAAGTATAAGTTGTAGTAATTTTATTATTTATACAATAGTCTTTTAAAGCCAGATATGCTATATTAATGTTTGGCATGACATCAAAATTAATTTCAGTTCTTATGTTTGAAGCTAAAATTACATCGTGCAAAGATTTCCAATTTGAGTCATATGATAAGTTAAGCCATAAACTGACAATATTTAGGATATTTGACTTAATGTAGAGTTCAACATTGGGGAATCCAATACCATTTTCTCTTCAGCCTCTTACATGCTAATCATATGACATTCTTGGCTTTTGAAGATGTCACAAAAATCTTAATAATAAATAGTTTAACCTTTTTATAATTTTATTAGGGGGGTGGTATAAGTTATGACTGTGCAAGGTATAATATTTTTGGTAATATTATTATTTTATTAGTATAAAGCGATCTTCCATTAGAAAGAAAATTTTATTCCAGTTTTCAGCTAATTTTGAGATATTATTAGTTATGTTCTTATAGTTTAATGATACTGTTTCCTTCCATTTAGTTTTTATATTAGCTCCTAGATATTTGAGTTGCTTATTTTCCCAGTTAAACTCTTTATTTTTAAGGATGGTGTGGCTTTTTTATTTATTAATATTACTTCTGTTTTATTATGATTAAATTTTAATCCAGAAATTTTCTCAAAGCACTTTATTGATTTAACAATAATCCCCAATGAAGATTTAATGTTATTTATAATTAATAAAATATCATCTGCAAATAATTGAATTTTAGAGTTATAATTATCACTAATAGTGAAACCTTTTATTTCATTATTTCTAATAAATGTGGCAAAGGGTTCTATTGTTAAGGCAAATAGTAGTGGAGATAGTGGACATCCTTGTTTTGTTCCTTTTAATGTTTCAAAGAAATGGAGAGAAAGGAACCAATTTTAAAAAAGAAAATGTATTATTATACAATTTCATTATTATTTCTATAAAGCCTGAAGAAACATTGTACTCTTTGTACTTTTTGTAAATATTGCCAATTAATTGAATTGAAAGCTTTATCAATGTCCAAACTTAATATTGATAAGTATTTTTTATTTTTGTTAGCAAAGTCTATTAAGGATAGAAGTCTGATATTATCTTACACTCTTCTACCCGGGATAAACCCAGCTTGATCCTCTTTAATCAAATTTGATATTATATTGTGTGTAGCGGTAGCATTGTTACCTCACAGCAAGGGGTTCTCCCGTTCGATTCTCGGCTGGAGCGCCTTCTGTGTGGAGTCTGCATGTCCTCCCCGTGGTTGAGTGGCATTCAAAAATCATGCATGAATGGGCATGCCTTAGTTGAAGGTTGGGCATCGGGCTGGCACCTCGGCACTGTAAATATCTACTGCCAATCATTAGCGGACCGGAGTTCTGCTGTATTGACCCCTAACTGTGAAAAGCCGAAAGAAAAACAACAACAACATTGTTTAAAATTTTAGTCAGTACAGTCATATAAATGTTATAGTCTACATTCAATAATGCAATAGGGTGATACGAAGAACATAACTTGGGATTTTTGTGTTGTTTTAAAATAGGAGAAACCAATGAATATTTCCATGAAGGAGGAATATTTAATGAATTTATAATTTCATCAAATGGATTTATTAACATGTCTAAGATATTATCTGGGATTATTTTACATAATTCTGAAATTAAACCATCTAGCCCAAGGTATTTATTGCTCTTCAAACTCTTTATTTGGTCTTTTAGTTTTTTTAAGAATAATGGATTTATCTAACTTATCATTTTGTTCTTTCAATATTTTTTGTTTTATGTTTCCCTTTAGAAAGCAATCAGTTAAGTCACTATTATCTAGAGTTAAATCTTTATTATTAATTTCTTCATAATTTTTTCTAAATGCTTCTAAAATAACTTTGAATTATATTACTCGTTTTGGTGTATTGTTCACTGGCATATAATTTGTTTAATATGATTTATATTGCTTAAAATTTTTTATCTTAGTAATCTTCTATGTAAATTTTTAGGGTTTACAGAATACGTTTGTAATTTAAGTTTCTACAAGTTTATTGCAGCTGTATGATTTAGTATTTCTATATATTTTTGATTCAATGTTTTTAATTCTGCAGATTTATCTTTATCAGATGGTTTTAACTTTAATTTTAATCTGTCAATTTTTGTTTAAAGCATCTTTAATTAATTATCCCATTCCTTGTTATTTATTAAATACCAATTTTTACTCTGCCATAAATATAGGCCTTTAGAGTGTCCCATAACATAGCATCAGAGACTTCACCATTGTTATTAGTATCCACAAAAGCGTTTAATGCATTCAAAAACATTATTTGAAGCCTTTAATTTTAACTATATATTCAGGTATTTTTCCAATGTATTAATTCATTGGATTTTAAACTAAGTTTAAAGATAATGGCATTGTGGTCAGACAAAGGACAAGATGCTATTAATACTTCTACTCTGGAATACAGCTCATTAGATGCAAAGACTTTATCAATGCTTGTTTGAATACCAAATCTATATAAATAGTAAGTATAATTTAGGGAATATACCAGTTTTAACTCTTGAATATTTCTGAGGTTAATCATATTTGTAAAAATAATTAATTGTTTAGCAACAGCAGTTATTTTAGGCTCTTGTCTTTACTGGTATCATTTTCTCATAGAATGTAATTGAAGTCACCAGCCATCATTTCACTCTTTCCATGTTAAGCTATAATATTCAAATATTTTTGGTACTTTAGCACCCATTCCAGGAATCCAATAAATGTTGACAAAAGTGTACAATTTCTCATCTATTTTAAGTACAACTAACCCCATCATACCATTTTTGTCAGTATAAAAGTCACTCACCTTAGGTACAACTAAAGACTCTTCCAATGTATTATGGTGTCTCTTCTTTTAACATTGTAATATGCAACTGCCAGTATGAAGTATTGATTACATGTCAGTCTGCTTATGTCTTCTTTATTAAATGTTTTCCTGTAAAAAACCTAAATCAGCTTTATTTATTTATTTTAAGGTACTTAAACAAACTTCCTCTATTCATTGGTTTATTCAAACCATTAATATTTTGTGATATGCATTTATATATTTTCATTTTTAACTTTTAAAGCATCTAGTAAGTTTAAATAATAGTTCTTATATATTTTGCAGTACTTAACTTTAATATTTTTTGTTAAGGATAAAAGATTAAAAATATTCAGTAACAATATGAAAATAATATTTACAACCCTTAAAATGGAATGTGTCATTCCTGATTTGATGACATAGTCATTCAAATCTCCTTCTAACATCTTTAATGCTTCTCTAGCCATTCTTCTGCATTTACCTCTGAAGAGATATCTTCACTATTCAATACTCTCCTGAACAATCTTCCTCTAATAAAAAATTACATTAATCTATTTAAATGTAAGATTCAATTTACATTTAGATTATATTAATTTTAAGATCATATTGAATAACTCTAACTTACCATAGTGAGTTAAAATAGTGATACATTTCTTAAGTTTCTAATATGGTAAGAATAAACACAATGAATGCAATAGTTCCTTTAAGCTAATTATTTGTGAATTATCCTTTAAATATTGCTATTCTGTTTTCGTAATGATAATTCACTCACTTAGTACATTAGCTATCACATAGAACTTATGTATGTTTTATTGTGCTGATTTCATATTTTATTCAAGGTTTTATTGAAACACTACCAGTGCCCTATCCTGTCTTTTTTTCCTTTAAAACAGATAATACACTAAGACTCCTTAGGAAGGAAAGGTCTATAGAAGGAAACAGAAATGTGTGCTATACAAGATTAATATCAACAGAATGGAAAGTGTACAGGAAAACAACCAACTAGAGATATAGATGGCCACAGCTACAGGACGTCTTAGTCATAGAATGGTCGGGTAGTTCTGTACCATCAACCCTGGAAGAGAACATGGACTTGCAATGTATAGCCTGAATTATTTTATTTTTAGCATGTCACTGTTAGCTCATTTGTATGTGTTAAAATAAAACTTCAGTCTTCCATATTCTTTTTTCTTTTTTTCTGTTTTTCCATTTTCCTGTTTCTGCCTCACACAGATGTTACACTAATACATGGTTACAAGAAATGAAAAAGAGAGCTTCCCTTAAGAGCAAAGTTCACATCCTACAGAACTGCAACGCATTCACTACCTAATGGCATTATGTTTGACCCAGCATTGATTCCTTTGTAATATTTATTTTCCTGACTCACCACACAATTTGGCCTTTGCAGTATGGTTGAGTAGCCTCTGAAAGACATGCGTGAATGGGTGTGCCTTCGCTGAAAGTTGGGCGTCGGGCTGGCAACTCAGCACCATAAAAAATCTACTGCCAATCATTAGTGAACCGGAGTTCCGCTGTGGTGACCCCCAACTGGGAAAAGCTGAAAAGAAAGTATGATAATTTCTAAAGGACTGGAATATATATCAGCACACTAAGCCAAGGAACAAAACTGCAGATTTCAGCAAATGCGATTAGTCTAAAAAATAAAGCATCAAATTTTTATATGGGAGAGCAGTTCTCCCAAACACACAGATCTTGTTTAGTAATAAAATCCCTACTTTTCAACTGTCCAGATTTCCACAGAATGTCCAGTTTTGCCTCATAAATTTGTTCTGATCCCCATAAAACTAATGGTTTTCCCAGCATATTACTGAGGATTGAAGTTAGTAAATGGTGACATACATTAATATCCTTTAGAAAATGCACACTAGGACAAATCCTGTTATTCTAGAAACTTTCTAAGTCTATAAGTGCAATATTTAAAATCTCTCCCTATTTTCAGTCCTTTGATCCCCATTATTTTAGACTTTGTCTAGATTTCTTAAGCTAAGAAGTCGAGAGGTATGGTATAATCTATTCCTAGGTCATTACAACTCAGTTCAGGAAAGAAATCATACCAAAGTTGTGAAAAAAGTTCAGCTTTCAAACCTACCACTTTGTAGCATTTCAGAGATCAGTAGTAGAATGTTCCAATTTTAGAAGACTAGAATTTTACAACAGTTCACCATCCAGGATATGATCCCAAACATTTGCATCAACTGCAAAACTAATTGCATTAAATGACACTGTGGATAGTTCTAATGATGTTTCTTAAAATATTTCTAAAAGCAATATAATGCATTACAATAATGAAAGTAATAAAAAACATCTATACTTTAACTTCATACCATTAAAAATGTTATCACAATGAACTGAACGGAGAATACTTATTTCTGCCACATTTACTTTAACAATCATTTATTTATTTAACATTTGTTTACTGGGAATGTCGGACTTGGAACAAAGCCAATTTTCAGCGGAGGCCAAAGGAGAAATGCATGTCTTTGAAAAATGTGGGAGGAAACTGACACAAATGCAGAGAAGTCATGCAGACTCTGCACAGAAGGCACTCCAGCCAAGAATAGAACCAGAGAACCTCTTGCTGTGTGGTGAAAATGCTAGAGCTGCACCACTGCGCTATCCATAAAAGTAATTCAAAATGTTACAGAACAGTCCATCATATCCTCAGAAATATTGTTAGTTTTATGTTTAGTCTTTAAATTTCCTTAAAAGAGCATGTTGTCTTGTTTTTTATTCATAATCGGGTTTCTTACCATTGCTGCTTTCCATCCTGAAAATTCTCTAGATTCAAAGGTTGTTTACACCTCTTCATTACTTCTGGTAGTTTGTAATGCCTTATATCTTTCTTCTTGGATATATAATGTTTACAAGCTCATTCCAATCCACAAAACCAGGTAAGAGTTAAATCCTAAGGTGGGAAGTACCACTTAAATTTATCAAAAAGCTTCAACCATGCTCGCAATTGTATGCATGTGACCCAAACATTCTAAAAACAAGAAAAAAAAAACAATGATCAATGGCAAAAACAGAGTGCTGTATCTTTTAACACAACAGGAAAGTTACTGAGCCAATTTATTCAGCTTCAAAACCTTTAAAACCAACATTTCATTAAACAATTCACTAAATTCAAAGATAGGACACATTTTAAAGTTGTTTTACAGCATTTATAGGAACACAAAATAAAGCAATCAATGTACTAGAAAGAAAAAAATAAAACAAAACAAAAGAAAAACAAAACAACTCATTTTGTATAGATACATTTAAATAAGATTTGACATGAATGATAAGTATTTGACTCCTCTGTCATTATCTTAAACTAAAGGCATTTAATGCATCAAACTCTAATTAACTACTGTCAGACATACCTCTCAACTGTGCAGATTTTGCAGAATGTCCAGATTTTTACTCCTATTTTTGGTCTGTCCATCATAAAATTTGTAGTTTTTTTTTTGGATTTTCTGGCAAATCAGTGTGGACTGAATTCACTAAATAATGACAGGCATTTGAGTTTCATACTTTATTTCTTTCTAAAAATGTACAGCAACACAATGTTATTCTAATAACATTCTAAGTTTATAAGAGCAATATATAAAAGTTGTCCCTATTTTGGGGACTTTGCCCCCTCCCCATTATATTTGGCTTTGTCCAGATTTTTTGTGCCAGCAGGTTGAGAGCTATACTGTCAGGCTTTCATTAATATGCTGAAAACCAGCTAATAAAAAGTGACCAATCTTTGTCGGCACATATATTTTAGTAATAAATAATGTTAAGCTGCAAATAAATATTAATTTGTTAATTATTAAACTGATATGTAAAATAATAGCTCCCAAATTAAGAAGTAAAAATGCTTTACCTTAGCAATTCTGAAGACCTTCTGAGTGTTGATGTAAAATATTTACAATGTAATAAAACGGATCTCTGTCATATGATAGAAACCTCATTTGACTGAAACTCATTTGACTGAGACCATAAGACTGAAATTTCAAAAAATTTCAAAAGACGGAAAAGTCACTTGACTGAAACCCATAATACTTAATTTCAACATACTAAATTTTAAACTGGACCATATAAAACCAGACTAGGTGGGGGGCTATGCCCCCTACACCCCCCTATGTAAGCTGCTGTACCCCCCACACCCCCCTTAACTAAATATACTAACTATAGGATCTCACTATTTCAGGGAAAAGGACATAGTAGTGGCAGCATGTAGACCACTGTAAGGTACATGAAAAGAATATTCCTTTTACCCATGTAAGGTACGTGAAAAGTATATTCCTTTCACCCATGTAAGGTACGTGAAAAGTATATTCCTTTCACCCATGTAAGGTACGTGAAAAGTATATTCCTTTCACCCATGTAAGGTACGTGAAAAGTATATTCCTTTTACCCATGTAAGGTACGTGAAAAGTATATTCCTTTCACCCATGTAAGGTACGTGAAAAGTATATTCCTTTCACCCATGTAAGGTACGTGAAAAGTATATTCCTTTCACCCATGTAAGGTACGTGAAAAGTATATTCCTTTGTGAAAAGTATATTCCTTTCACCCATGTAAGGTGGAAAAGTATATTCCTTTTACCCATGGTGAAAAGTATATTCCTTTCACCCATGTAAGGTACGTGAAAAGTATATTCCTTTTACCCATGTTGCGTGAAAAGTATATTCCTTTCACCCATGTACGTGAAAAGTATATTCCTTTCACCCATGTAAGGTACGTGAAAAGTATATTCCTTTCACCCATGTAAGGTGCGTGAAAAGTATATTCCTTTCACCCATGTAAGGTACGTGAAAAGTATATTCCTTTCACCCATGTAAGGTACGTGAAAAGTATATTCCTTTCACCCATGTAAGGCACGTGAAAAGTATATTCCTTTCACCCATGTAAGGTACGTGAAAAGTATATTCCTTTCACCCATGTAAGGTGAAAAGTATATTCCTTTAAAAGTATATTCCTTTTACCCATGGTGAAAAGTATATTCCTTTCACCCATGTAAGTGCGTGAAAAGTATATTCCTTTCACCCATGTAAGGCACGTGAAAAGTATATTCCTTTCACCCATGTAAGGTACGTGAAAAGTATATTCCTTTCACCCATGTAAGGTACGTGAAAAGTATATTCCTTTCACCCATGTAAGGCACGTGAAAAGTATATTCCTTTCACCCATGTAAGGTACGTGAAAAGTATATTCCTTTCACCCATGTAAGGTACGTGAAAAGTATATTCCTTTCACCCATGTAAGGTACGTGAAAAGTATATTCCTTTCACCCATGTAAGGTACGTGAAAAGTATATTCCTTTCACCCATGTAAGGTACGTGAAAAGTATATTCCTTTCACCCATGTAAGGTACGTGAAAAGTATATTCCTTTCACCCATGTAAGGTACGTGAAAAGTATATTCCTTTCACCCATGTAAGGTACGTGAAAAGTATATTCCTTTCACCCATGTAAGGTGCGTGAAAAGTATATTCCTTTCACCCATGTAAGGTACGTGAAAAGTATATTCCTTTCACCCATGTAAGGTACGTGAAAAGTATATTCCTTTCACCCATGTAAGGTACGTGAAAAGTATATTCCTTTCACCCATGTAAGGTGCGTGAAAAGTATATTCCTTTCACCCATGTAAGGTACGTGAAAAGTATATTCCTTTCACCCATGTAAGGTACGTGAAAAGTATATTCCTTTCACCCATGTAAGGTACGTGAAAAGTATATTCCTTTCACCCATGTAAGGTGCGTGAAAAGTATATTCCTTTCACCCATGTAAGGTGCGTGAAAAGTATATTCCTTTCACCCATGTAAGGTGCGTGAAAAGTATATTCCTTTCACCCATGTAAGGTGCGTGAAAAGTATATTCCTTTCACCCATGTAAGGTACGTGAAAAGTATATTCCTTTCACCCATGTAAGGTACGTGAAAAGTATATTCCTTTCACCCACTCTAGTGCAATCCTGGAGTTAGTATATATAGTTGGGGGTGTGTGGTGGGAGCAGCCCCCCATGTTGAGGGGTGTGGGGGTGTATCCCCCCACCTAGTCTGGTTTTATATGGTTCTGTTTACAATTTAGTATGCTGAAATTCAGTATTATGGGTTTCACTCTTATGGTTTCAGTCAAATGCATTTCAGTCAAATGAGGTTTTTATCATATGATGGGGATCCAATAAAACATGTTACCAAAGGCAAAACATACAGTCCAAAGTTAAAATAGGTGTTAAGGACTTTCTTACTTTCCTTTGAATTTTTTGGTGTTATGTTCTTTTACTGACCATCCATTTTTGACTGCCTATCTTTTTATAGGTTCATAGGTAGGTATTAGGCTATCGATCCAAGGGCATAAGTAAGCTTAGCCAACAAGGTTCCAGGGCTTACGCCACCCAAGAAATTTAATTTCCTTTGCCCCTGTCAAGCAAAGCCACAGAAGTGATCCCTGGGGTGTGTTTCCTATTTCCCATCCACTCATCAAGATTTTTCTTGAAGAGTGCTAATGAGGAACTTTGCTTGACATAGATGCGTAGCTTTTTCCAGAGTATAAGAAGTCTCTGGGACAGGAATCTATCCCTCCAGCATGTCCTGTTTATTGTGGTGACAAGGTTTAGGTCCCTAGAGTGTGTAGCTCTGAGGGATTGGGAATTCTTAAGGTGTAGCATGTCCAACAGTTATGGGTTTAACATAGCTTTATATGTTAGGCAGAGATCTCCTCAGAGTAGGCGATATGCTATAGAGTAAAGCTGGAGTTTTTTGAGATGGTCAGTGTAGGGCATCTGTTTTAGGCCAGGAATCCTCTTTGTGAGGTACTTCTGTGGCCTTTCCAGCTGCTGCAGATGTCTTGTGAGGTATAATCCAAAAGGGGCATTGTACTCTATAATGTGTCTAATGAGTGCTGAGTAGAGGGGAACAATGACCTCTTTTTTCCTGGATGAGAACCCTTTTGTGATGAGATGTGCCACATAGAAGGATTTCCTGACTACTGTGGCGATGTGATTAACAAAGGAGAGACTACTGTCCACCTGGGTCCAAAGGTTTCTTATCACACATTCGGCGTTAAGTAGACTGCTGTTTATGTGGTAGTTCATGGGTACAGAGTTTTTACCAAAGGGGATGACAATGGATTTTTTGGCATTGAGCTTGAGGCCATGCCTCTGACACCAGGCATCTGTGTCAGTGAGGCCCTTCTGTAGGATGTCCACATCATTTGGGGACTCAACTATGGCTCCTAGTTTGTAGACATCTGCAAACTTTATTAGCCTGAGGCCTTCTGTGTTAGCCTGTACTTCAGAGAAGTAGATACCAAACAGGAGAAATCCCAGGACTGAACCCTGTGATACTCCACTTTTCACTGGTTTGAAGTCAGATTTGCAACTTTTACAGTGTGGGTTCTGTCAGTGAGTCAGTTGGCAACACATCTTGTGACATAGGGATTTATACCTAGTTTAGTGATTTTAACTATAATTCCAGAATGCGGGATGGTGTTGAAAGCCTTGGCAAAGTCAATATAGGCTGTGTAAACCACCTTACCCTCGTCTACAGCTTTGGTGCCTGCCTCAAAGAAGTCAATCAAGTTCAGAAAGCATGATCTGCATTTCACAAATCCGAACTTGTTGGGGTCTAGAGTTTGGAGCTTACCAATGTGTTTGTTTATGAGTTCCATGATGATACATTCCATGGCCTTGCAGACCAGGCTCATCTGGCTAATAGGGCGATAGTTCCCAGGATCAGTGGTGGCTCCCCCTTTGTGGAGTGTATAACTGTTGCTGTGTGCCATTCAGTGGGCATAAAGCCTGACATGAAACTATGACTGAACATGGTGCTTAGGTGCGGAGCCAATTAGTTCTGAAGTTTGTGTAAAACGCAGGCTGGGATGTTGTCTGGTCCCATGGATGCTGTGTTTTGACTTTAGAGAGTGCAGATTTACCTGCATAGATGTGATTACAGAAACTCTGCATTCTTCCTGTATAGATATGGGCCCTTTAGGGGGTGAGAGGGGGGTAAAATTAGCACTTAACCTATCTGCCAGGATGTTGGCAATATCAGTTGGTTCTGTAATTTTCGTGCCATTGTGCTGTAACTCAGAGCAGATCTGGGTGTTGCCATTGAGATTCTTGACATAGCTATAGCATGTATCACTTGAAGACCACCCTGTAACTCAGAGCAGATCTGGGTGTTGCCATTGAGATTCTTGACACAGCTATAAAATGTATCACTTGAAGACCAACAGTTTAAAAACACACAGACAAAGGCAGCAGCTGATGGAGCAAAAAATTCTGTAAAACCAGCACACCGAAGAACAGGATAATCTTGTAAAAACACAGTTTAATATTCCACAAATTCAGAGTTTAGCACTTACATTCCCTCTGGAACTTCATTATAACTCATAAAATTTAAAAGCCATTTTGTGTTTTAAATACAAATTTTGAATTTAAAAAAAATCACATGCACAAACCATCCAATAAAAATCATTTATACTCTAATTGCTTCAATGTCAACACAGGATGTATTGATAAAGTGTCATTTCAACCTGGATATTGCGTTGCAGGGGTAATGCAGGGGTACTCTCTAGAGCCTTGAACCAGGTCTCAGTCACTGCACAGTATCAACGTTCTCCATTTTAAGGAGTACCTCGAGTGAGTGCATTTTGAGATTTAGACTTCTAGCATTGAGTAGCATTACCCTCAGTTTTTACTTGCCTGTTCTTGTTATGGTGGTGAATTTGTCATTTGAACCTTGCCTAATAAAGGCACTATAGGGGCGGCAAGAGCCTTAGCCAGTATCCGGAATCCCAAGGATGACAGGTGCAGGCCATCTCTGGCAAAGCATCGTGGTTTGTCGACCATGTCATTGCAGGCAGACAGATCCTGAATCCCCTTAGAATGACACCAGAAACTTAGCCAATTGTTGAAGTCAATCATTTTGTCCTTGTACTGCAGTATCATTCTGGGTGATGGCAGGATGCTACTCAGGGCTAGGGTCATACCTGCCTGGGCTACAGGATTGGAGAGCTCTTCCATGTCTCTTTTCATGTAGTCCAGGGAGGTACATCTCAGGTCGTTCACACCAACATGGGCAATAACAGAGTCATATTTGTACTTGTGGAGTGACCTGAGTGAGTGGGTTATGTGGTGGATCCTGGCACCCAACAGGCAGCTGACAGTAACCTTCTCCTTGTCTAGCCTGGTGAGTGGGATATCCGTGTGCCTGACTATATAGTCACCTATGATTAGTGTGTTGGGTACGTTGGTGTGCCTTATGGGCTGTGATTTATTGGCACACTGAGTCTGTGGGCTATGTGTCATTTAGGTTGTGTTGGTGGTTGGAGGTTGCTTATGTTTCTGCTTTGAAGGTCTCTGTTGCTTGAGCAGATTATTATTGAGAACCTCTGAGAATATTTTTGCGTTTCTTTGTGTGAATTTTGGTGGTGTAGGTTTAGTGGGACTATGTGATGAGTGTGGTGTGGTGCAGATGTTTACCTTCTCTTCTTGACTGCCAAGTTCAGTCTTGGCTGGAGAGAGCTTTACCTCCAGTTTGGTTAGATAAGTGCACCTCTCACAGGTTGTGGTATTGAGTGGTAGGAGAGGGTTGTCTGTGTACATGAAGCAATTGCTACATTGCCTCAAGATGTCCAGATCCATCAGATAGACAGGAGAGAACACTGGGAGCTGACCCTTGGACATGCCTGAATAAAAAAATACTTTCCTCTAGACAAGTGAGGAAAGTGAGTATAAGAACTGTTTTTCTCTAAGCAAGTGAGGAAAGTAAGTACAAAAACTGTTTTTCTCTAGGTAAAGAGGAAGTTTGAGTGCTGTAGTAATTTGTAGCTTATTTAGTACTAACAACAACTTCTGAACAAATGCTGAGCATGAATAATCAAATTCAAGTGCTAAAACTAAGAATCTGTACCTGGATCTTGTGATAGACAGGCTACCTAGTGCTTACCACTCCCACTGATAAGCTAGAATGCTTCCCTCCAGCACAGAAAGGCTTGGCAGCTCAGAAGCTTACAAGCAGTCCTGAAAACAGCAAATCTGTATCTGGACTAGACTAGTTACAGGAAAGGTGGAAAAATAGCGCAAACGTGGACTTTTAAATCAGAACGTTATTGATGACCAGTCCATTTCTTCTTGCTTATCTACAAGTCCACTTTTCCATGTACAGTTCAGAGCTTCATCCAATGTATTAAATGTCTTTTGTGCTTCTGCAAGGAACATTCTGATTTTTGCAGAAAACAATATTTGAACTTTGATGTTTGATTTTTTTGAACTTTTAATTGCCGCAGTGGTTCAGCAGTAGCGTTGTTGCCTCACAGCAAGTGGTTCTCACGTTCGATTCTCAGCTGGAGTGCCTTCTGTGTGGAGTCTGCATGTCCTCTCAGTGGTCAAGTAGCCTCTGAAAGACATGCGTGAATGGGCGTGCCTTCGCTGAAGGTTGGGCATTGGGCTGGCAACTCGGCACCATAAAAATCTACTGCCAATCATTAGCAGACCGGAGTTCCGTTGTGGTAACCCCTAACCGGGAAAAGCCGAAAAGACAAACAAACAATTAATGAGATGCATGCCTTCCTTTTAGATATCATTAAAGAAGTATAGTCATTATCAAATCTAATTGTTTTATCATTGAAAATTATTGGAGAGCTATTCCAAGCTGTTTTAAGACTAAATCTTCATTTTGTGTTCAGATAAATGTGACAGTTATAGATCTCGGTGTGGATGGGGTTTTTATTGAAGAATTGTTTTATAGAGTTCTGTGTGCCCTTTCTATCCGAAATGAAAGTGACTCTGGCAAGTTCAAGATTTTTGGGAGCCAGGTGTTTAAAAATGAACCATAGTATTTCCTTCTTTTTAAGGAGCAGCATATTGTATATTTTTATGTTATTCCTTCTAGATCTGCTTTCAAGATTATCTTTCTTTTCTAAGACAGTGGTGGTTTGTTTCAGCAGAAACTCAACTTGACTTTCAATTCATTCAATCTGCTATCCACAGCATTCGGGGATTCCTCTATAGTAGTGATCTGGTCAGAATGTTTCTTTATAATTTAATTAAGCAAATCAATTTGTTTCTTATTTTCCTGTTTTATGGCATCCATTTTACTCTCCAGTTTATCAACATTTACAGACATTTCCTGTACACTCGTTACAAGCAACTGCAGGTCTTTCTTCCTCCCATTTTCCTTTGAGGAAGCTTTAAGGTGACTCATGTCTACTTGATGTTTTGGAGTCACTTTCTTTAGTTTATACTTGAATTATCCTGTCAGAAAAACTGAACAGAGGCAGAACAAAATGTTTATGCTGCTAACTCCTTGGCATACTAGCCATGCCCCTAAGATTGAGGTTTGGTGTATGAAGTGGCATTGCTTAACCATAACATATAACACATGAATTTTATTCTAAATGATTACCTGAAGGAAATGTTCATGTAGCATGAACATGTCCATTTGGGTCACCCAAGTCTACAAATGGGGGAGTACGGTGCCTGGCATGTAAGGTAGCTGGAATATCCCTCCTTAGAGTCCTTATGGACAAAACTATCACTGACTGTCGCATTCTTTCAGAGCATAAAGGGGAAATGTTCTAAGAGCATTAGGGAATTACTGGAATGCTATCAGATCTAAAATGCAATCCTTTCTATAACACTCAAACAAATTGTATCTATCAGATATTCTCCCTTGTGTCAGCCAAGAAAGTGTATGCAGTGATTAGAGACAAACTGTAGCCTATTCGAGTCATTGACTTTTATGTGCTCTTATATGAATCAATTGTAGAATGAATACAGAAATTTCAATGTTCAAATCCATTTATAAATGTCTTTATTATTTACATTTTGACTGAATATAGTTAAACAATTTGAGCATAATAGCCATAGTAAGGTGTATCTGATGACAAAAGCACAATGAGGCAAAATAAGCAAAACATCTATTAGTGAGTACTTAATATAGATGAGAAACTTTTATTGAGACATGAATAAAGAACAAAGGAATAGCACTGACATGTGGCATTACACTCCAGGTTAGTTTTACTGGCCAGAACATGTAATGCTTGACTTCAAGCAGGTTATTGATTAGACAGAAATCAACTTTGTAAGTCTGTATAGGTTATTTGGAATACAGTTAAAATCCTTAAGGACAAAAATATTAACCATGAAAACATCGACCACAGAAAGATGAATAACAACATTCCAATTTTTCCCTGCCATTATAGACTCCTAATGCAAGAAACCTAGACGAAGTTCAACATAATGGGAGGAGCAAAGGTCCAAAAAAAGGATACATTTTATTGCTCTTATAAACTTAGAAAGTTAATGGAATAGAAGGTTTTCTGTTAGCATACTTTCTGAAGGATATGATGCCTAAACTTCACGTCTGTCATTATTTAATGACTTCAGTCCACAGTGGCTTGTCAGAAAATTACATTTTTTATGAGGAAAAGACCAAAAACTACGAGGCAAAAATCTGAACATCTATGAAAATCTGAACAGTTGAGGGGTATGGGAAACTTTAAGCAGGACAGCACAGAAATACAAGGAAAATCAGGTAAATCTGAGTTTCTTTAGTTTTGCAGAATTTAACAGATTTTCTGCACTGTCCTCTAAGCATATGCTAATAGAAAAGTCTGGCTACTGAGTGGTACTTTAGTGGCTGGACTTTTTCTATTGGTATATGCACAATTTACAATGGGCAAGCTGGCTGGACTGTCCAATCAGCATGCATGTTTTTAATAGCAATGAGACATTTAAGCAATAACCGATGACGTGGCGTAGTATATTGAAGATTTACCCATTGTTGGTGTGGTTTAATCACGAGGGCGAAGCCCGAGTGATTAAACAAAGGCAACCGTGGGTAAATCTTCAATATACCACAACCACGGAGTCGGTTATTGCTATTATACAATACATTATTTAAGAAAAAAAAACTTTACTTTTCTTAAATAATGTCTTTGTATAATGCCACATTACTGTTCTTCCATCGGTTGTGGTACACTGCTTCTTCGTTTTGATGTACTGAGCATGTGTATGGGACTTGCGTTCCCAAGCATACCCAGTACATCAATGCTTACAACAGAAGCAACGGAGAAAAGAGAGTCTCCGTTGCTCCGTTTTCTCTCTCTCTTTTTTATAATTGTAAAAAAAAAAAGGTTTTGGGGCAGTTTATACCAAGGGAAAAAAGTCTGGGTGACCGGACCTTTTCCCATTGGTATATTATGGGATTTACAATTGGCACGCTGGTTGGGCTGGCCAATCAGCGTGCACTTTTTCGAATATTAATAGGGAGTCATTGTATAATATTGCATAGCTCCCTATAATACCCATGTAGAGAACATTTTTATGCTTAGAAAATGTCAGTTGTGTGTGTGTGTGTGTGTGTGTGTGTGTGTGTGTGTGTGTGTGTGTGTGTCTTTTTATATGATTTCTTCTTTTGTTAAAAAAGTCCCTTTTATGTATCGTAAATTCTGTTACACTAGTGATTCCAGCATGTTTACTAAGGGCATAGCAGTTAATTGCAAAACATGTCAAATAATAGCCAAAATATTCTAAATATGAAAGAGAGAAATCTGTATATTTAATTTTTAAATAAAAATAATAACCATATGGAACAGTAATAACTGTACTGATATGCTTTACAGCAAATGTTTAACTTTTTAATTTATTTCTTATAGCTTTCTTGTTTTAGATTAAGTCTATAAAATGAGAACGGATGAGGTCTTTGTGCATGTTTGTTATAGATGTGTTTGTATTAATTAATTGATTCATTAATGCATTAAATTTGCATTCATTTTGCCATTTGTTGTTTCTTTCTTGTTTTCAATGCAAGAAAATGATTTATACTAATGAAGTAAGGCAGAAACTGCTTTACTTTCTCAAGTTAAAAGAGTTTTCTCATATTTTTATTTACTATGATTCATAGCTTTAGGCAGTTACTGGCCACCTTATTAACTGCATAACAGCAGGTGAATGAGTGCAGATGAAGAAACCTGAAAATAAGTAACCAAAGTCTTCATAAACATGCTAATCAAAAGGCTCCCAAGTGGAATCAGTTTGGTTGTAACTCCAACCAGGCATCATTGGAAACAAGGGCTGAACTTGGCTAGGCTTGTAAGGGCCCTGGGACTGTTAGCTAGTAACCTCCTATGATCCTATGATCCTATGAAGAATAGAACAACCATATTTGTATGCAGTGATGTACCCGTTATTTTCTAAGTTGGTTTGGCCAATGGTATGCTTGTTTTCTTTATTCAAGAATATATTACATTGCTAACATGACTGACTGTCTTTGTGCAGTGAACAGCATTGCTAATCAAATATGCAAGAAGCGAAGACACAACATAATAAAATGAGTAGCCTCGGTAAAAGCCGCCTGCGCATGTTTGTGGCCTCCTCGAGGTAAGACAGAGGTCGGCTTATGTGTGTGCATGATGTAATCAAAGGAGTGTACACAAGAAACATGAGATCAGTAATTTAGTGTGTGAGCACTGTACAACAACAGACAGGTAAATTAAGAATGCATGACAGCAAAGGGAAGCCAACCTAAAGGTGGAGAAGGAAGGTTTATACTACTGTACGTCACACTGAGTGAATTCAAAGAACTGCAGAACATCACTGGTTGTGTCATTCACATTAAAAAAACAGTCATTAAATGTTCAGATGGAAAATGTGTTGGTTGAAACGACATGCAAGTAACAAAAGCTTTGACATTCCCATGGGCATATGTATCAAACTATTAATGTCGGAATACCGGGAAACAAAATACACAAATGTATGGACAGATGGAAAAAAAATAAGGAACACTTGTATATACTGCTCAGAAAAGTATTAATAGTGGCTACAATAATGTTCTGAAGGGTAGGAAATGAGACATAAAACACATCCAAATCATTACAGTGTGCAATTTACAAGGATATGCCACAGAAACAGGAATGTCAAGTAGAACAGAAAACTAATTATTATGCTGCATAAATTGTTACAGACGTGTAAACCATCCACCACTAAAAAGTGAAATGCATGTACACAGGAGATGTGAGTTATGTCAGAAAATCTGTGCAAAGATGGAAATATTGTCAGAAACAGTAATGTGGAGGCAGTTCTTTACAGATGTGGAAGCAGCTCATTACAGACTATACAGTAAGTGTGCACGTGAATGAATGCGATAGGCCATTTATGAAAGTTATTTCCGAGGAGAATTAATTACAGCACGTGTGTATTATTTCATTATTGTATATGAACAACTGTTGTGTGCACTGTTTCAAAGTGTTATGTGATGGAAGTGGAAAGCACGTGTAGCTGTGTAAGAATTATATTACATTTGTAACTGTATAAGAATCGTATTATGTGTATACCTGTGTAAGAATTGTATTATGTGTGTACCTGTGTAAAAACCATATTGCATGTGAACCTGTGTAAGAATCTTATTACATGTGTACCTGTGTAAGAAATGTATTACGTGTGCACCTGTGTAAGAATCGTATTACATCTGCACCTGTGTAAGAATCGTATTACATCTGCACCTGTGTAAGAATCGTATTAGATGTGTACCTGTGTAAGAATCGTATTACATGTGCACCTGTGTAAGAATTGTATTACATGTGAACCTGTGTAAGAATCACATTGCATGAGTATTAGCTGCTGCTGCCACACATAAATAGTTAACAAACTAATGACAAAGTGCATAGTTGAAGGGTTTTTGAGAACATGTTGGAAAATGATTACTGAACTAAGCATTGTGCAACAATTCCTAATACATAGATCACAACAGTCAACATACTCCACAAACAGTTGCAATATTAAATCAGGTTGTCAGTGAACTGCTTGAATTGACACAATTTTAAGACAGGCCTATAATACTCTTGTCCTTCATGCATCATCCCTTACCTCTGTTGTGTGATGGTCAGCCCAGCCGCCATACTGCCAAAGGCAAATTTTCAGCATTTTTTGCTACAAAATGACAAATGACATTAACTATTTATACTGCTTTATGCTTTCACACAATGGAAAATGCAATACATGCATCGTTAAACTGGGCATGCTCACAAAAATGTATAGCAAGAAATAAATGAAGATCACCCACCAATTAAAATAAAACACAGTAGTTACACATTGCTGGATATGAACACTTGTCTATGTAAGTCCACATTCTCTACAGCTATATATTACCAACTGATGTCACAGGAGATGTCACATTACAGTGGGCAGCAAACACATACTTGAAGGGATAACTTGAGCATTATGTTTGAATGAATAAATCTCTCTCTCCCCTTGTAAATTCTTCTTTTCTTTTTGCTGCTCCCATTAGGGGTCGCCACAGCAGATCATCTGTTTCCGTTTCTTCCTGTCCTCTGCATCTTGCTCTGTCACACCAACCACCTGCATGTCCTCTCTCACCACATCCATAAACCTTATCTTAGACTTTCCTCTTTTCCTCTTACCTGGCAGCTCCATCCTAATCATCCTTCTCCCAATATACTCAGCATCCATCCTCAGCACATGTCCAAACCAATGCAATCTCACCTCTCTGGCTTTGTCCCCAAACCATTCAACCTGAGCT
>NC_056746.1:2153192-2170692 GCF_019279795.1 Protopterus annectens
CAGCACTTGCTCAGACCTAATATCAAGCACTAATATACCCCGACACTTGACTGCCCAGCAGGGCAAGGCTCTTTATCCACCCCTCACCAACCAAGCGACTAAGCAGCTCACCCTACTATTCAGGGATGACCAAAGGGCAACTTCAGGTGTACTCTCCAGTCCAGCTGGTGAATCTGGGTATCCTGAGGCAATGTTACAACTGCCTCATGTACACAGACAGCCCTCTCCTCCTACCACAAAATACTAACATATGCGAGAGATGCAATTATACAGCCAAACTGGAGGTTAAGGTCTCTCCACCCAAGACTGTAACAGACAGTCATGAGGAAAAGATTAACACTTGCACAACAACTCCAGCATCACACAGACCTACTAAACCAGCACTGGCAAAAAATACACATAAATACATGAAATCATACTCGGAGGCTCTAAATAAAAACCTGCAAAAGTATCAGAGAGCTCCAAAGCAGACACCCACAAAACCTGCACCTCCCATCACAAACCAGACAACACATGTTCAAAATCAAAAATCAATGTGCCGCACAATCACAGCCCTTAAGGCGAAATAACATACCTAACACACTAGTAATAGGTGAATCAATAGTCAGGCACACTGACACCCCACTCACTAGGCTGGACAAGGAGAAGGTTACTGTTAGCTGCCTGTCAGGAGCCAGAATCTGCCACATAACACAAGCACTCAGGTCACTCCAGAACAAGTACAAATATGACTCTATCATTGTTCATGTTGGTGTGAATGACCTAAGATGTACCTCCCTGGACTACATGAAAAGAGACATGGAAGAGCTCTCTGATCATGTAGCCCAGGCAGGTATGACCCTGACCCTGAGTAGCGTCCTGCCTTCACCAAGAATGATACCTCAGTATAAAGAAAACATGATCACTTTCAACAATTGGCTAAGCTTCTGGTGTCATTCAAAGGGGATCCTGTGTCTGTCAGCCTGGGATGACATGCTCGACAAGCTGCATTACTTTTCAAGAGACGGCTTGCACCTGTCATCCCTTGGCTTTTGAATACTGGCCAAGGCTCTTGCTGCCCCCAAAGTGCCTTTTTTAGGCAAGGCTCAAAATTTAAACCCACCTCCGTAAACAGCACAAGTTAAAAAATGAGGGTTATAGGTTCATAGGTTCATAGGTTCATACTAGGCTATCTGCCCTAGGGCATTTATAAGCCTAGCCAGAATGTGTTTGGCTTTTGCCACCCATTTTAAATTAATTTTGCTATGCCCTTTTTTGAGGTTAGTATACTGTGCCTCTGTCTAACAGTGACACAGAAGTGATACCCGGGGTAAACCTACGATCTCCCATCCACTCATCAAGATTCCTCTTGAAGAGAGTCAATGAGGGACTCTGTCTAACCTGGACTGGGATGTTATTCCAGAGTGAAGGGAGCCTCTGGGTTATGAATCTGTCCCTCCAGCATGTCCTATTTATTTCAGTGCTGAGGTTCAAGTCTCGAGCGTGTAGCTCGATAGGATTTGGATTTTCTGAGGTGCAGCATGTCCATTAATTCCGGGTTGGACATGGCTTTATACATCAGGCACAGATCGCCTCTGAACAGGCGGTATGCCACTGAGTAGAGCTGGAGTTTCTTTAACCGGGCAGCATATGGCATCTGTTTGAGCCCTTTGATCCTCTTGGTGAGGTACTTTTGGGGTCTTTCCAGTTGCTGCAGGTGTCTGGTAAGGTACATCCCAAAAGGGCATTGTACTCAATTATGGGCCTGATGAGGGATGAGTAAAGAGGCACGATGACCTCCCTTATCTAGATGTGAATCCCTTCATGATTAGGTGGGCTATATAAAATGTTTTTCTAACCACTTTGGCCACATGGTTCTCAAATGAGAGATTGCTATCAACTTGGGTCCCCAGGTCCCTAATTACTTCTTCTGTACTTAATGGATTACCACCTATGTGGTAATTTGTGGGCACTTTGTTTTTGCCAAAGGGGATGACTATACACTTTTTGGCATTTAGCTTGAGGCCATAGCTCTGGCACCAGTTGTCTGTTTCTCTGAGGCCCTTTTGGAGGATGCTTGTGTTGACTGGAGAGTCGATTATGGTGCCCAGTTTGAAGTCATCTGCGAACTTGGTCAGCCACAGTCCTTCCATGTTGGCCTGTACCTCCGAGAAATATATACTGAACAAGAGAGGTCCCAGGACTGAGCCTTGTGGGACACCACTTGTAACTGGTTTGGAGTCTGACATGGCTCCAGCAATTCTAACCATGTGGGTTCTGTCCTTGAGCCAGTTTGCAACCCATCTAGTGACATAGGGGTTTATATTTAAACTGGTGAGCTTATCTATAATGCCAGAGTGGGGTATTGTATCGAAGGCTTTTGCGAGGTCCAGGTAGGCTGTGTGGACCACCTTCCCCTCGTCAAAGGCCTTGGTGACTGTGTCAAAGAAATCAACCAGGTTTAAGAGGCAAGATCTGCCATTAACAAAGCCGAACTGGGTAGGATCCAGTGTCTGTAGGTCCCCAATATCTTTATTTAATAGGTCCATGATGATCCTTTCCATAGCTTTGCAGACCAAGCTAGTCAGGCTTATGGGGCGATAGTTTCCAGGATCCATTGAGGCACCACCTTTGTGGAGTGGGACCACAGTTGCTGTACGCCACTCTTTGGGTACATATCCTGTAGTAAGGCTGAGATTGAACAGTAATTTTGTGTTTGGGTTTAGCTCTTCTTGGAGTTCATGTAGGACGCAGCTCGGGACACCATCTGGTTCCATTGATGCTGTGTTTTTGCTTTGAAGAGGGCGGCTCTTACCTGAGCATCTGAGATGTCAGGGGGGCAGCACTCTGCTGGGATAGATATTTGCCCTTTTGGTGGGGAGAAGTTTGCGCTGAACCTGTCAGCTAGGATGTTGGCAATGTCTGTGGGTTCGGTGTATTTTTTGTCATTTTGGACTAATTCTGAGCATATCTGGGAATTACCACCCAGGTTCCTAACATAACTAAAGAAAGCCTTGTGATTATCCTTAGTGTCCTGTGCAATTTTTCTCTCGAAGCTGGCCTTAGATGATTTTATGAGTGCCCGTAGTTTTTTGCTAATACTGATCAGAGATGCCTTCCCTTTTTGGAATTTTGCTCTATCATTTAGTAGCTTCCTCATTCTATTGTATAGTTTGTTTATGGCTGGGGTCCACCAGACAGGACGTCTGCCTTTGGAGGATTGGGTCTTGGTTTTATTTGGGATCGCATGATCCATGCATTCCTGAAGGTGTTCATAGAATGTGTTTATAAAGGATTCTGCGGTCTGGGCTGTATTTTCCACAGGCCCGGGGGCTTTGAAGGATTCCACCACAGTTTTGAGGAGTGTGAAATTATGCTACTCAATGCCAGGAGTTTAAATCTCAAAATGCATGCGCTCGAAGCAGTCCTAAGTATGCAGAACGTCGACATCTGTGCAGTAACTGAAACCTGGTTCAAGGTTCCAGAGAGCACTCCAGCACTACTGGGCTATAGCTCATACCACACATTTCAGCCACAGAACACGGACCAAAACACAAAATGAGGGGGTGTAACCATATTCATCAAGGATAGCCACACCTCAAGGTTAGTGGTGCAGCATGATACCTCTGAGATCATCCATGGCAGCTAACATCGGGCAAATCTACAATGCAAATTGTGGCCTGCTACAGATCACCCTCCATGAGCCAGGACCACCACTCCACCTTTCTGGAGACATTGGAAAACATGAAGGACCTACCAAACACCCTGATATTGGGTGATTTCAATTACCCTACCATTAACTGGGAAAACTATTTGAGTACAAACTCCCAGGCTCAGCGCTTCCTGGAATTTATCAACTCAAATGCCCAGGATAAGCTGGTAAACTCCCCTACCAGAGGCCACAACATATTGGACCTGGCCATCACCAACATGGGCGACAAGTGTTCCGTATCAGAAGTCAACCCATCACTGGTTAGATCAGACCATAAACTAATCGCCCTGGATGTCCACACCCCACCACCACCCCCAACCAAGGAAATCACAGTGAAAAGCTTTTCTAAGGCAAACTTCACCTTACTTAAGGCAGAGATGGCAAGTTTCACAGCCCCCACACTAAAGGATAACACTACCCAAGATGCCGAATCCTTTACAATTTCACTCTATGAGCACCTACAAGGATGCATGGATCATGCCATCCCTAGCAAAACCAAGACTCACTCCCCTAAGAGAAGGAATCCAGTCTGATGGACCCCTGCCATAAACAAGTTATACAACAAAAGGAGGAAACTAGTTCAGAAAAAAAACAAATCCCAAGAAGGAAAGACATCCCTGATCAGTATCAGTAAGAAACTAAGGTCCCACATATAATCATCCAAGGACAACTTCGAAAGAAAAATAGCCAAAGATTTGAAAGATAACCACAAAGCCTTCTTTAGCTATGTCAAGAATCTAAGTGGCAACTCGCAGATATGCTCTGAGCTAGTGCAAAATAGCACAAAATATACTGAACCTACTGATACTGCCAACATCCTGGCAGATAGATTCAGTGCAAACTTCACCTCCCTCTCACCTTGAAAAGGGCCCACAACAATACCAGAAAAGTGTAGTGTCCCGAAAATCACAGAAGCACAGGTGAAAACAGCCCTTTCAAAAGCCAAAAACACAGCATCAATGGGGCCAGATGGTGTCCCAGGCTGCATCTTGCACGAACTACAGAACAAACTAACCCCCCACCTAAACACTCTGTTCAGCCTCAGCCTCTCCACAGGCTATGTGCCCATAGAATGGCACACAGCAAAGGAGGGGCCACAACTGACCCTGGTAGCTATTGCCCCATAAGCCTGACTAGCCTGGTCTACAAGGCTATGGCGCGTATCATCATGGAACTCATTAACAAAGACATTGGGAACATCCAAACACTTGACTTGACCCAGTTTGGCTTTGTTAAGGGCAGATCATGCCTACTAAACCTAACTAACTTCTTTGAGACAGTCACCAAGGCAATAGGGAAAGGTGGTTCACACAGCCTACCTTGATCTCGCCAAGGTGTTCAACACCATTCCTCATTCGGGTATTATAGAAAAACTCACCAGCCTGAACATAAACCCCTACTTCACGAGATGAGTTGCCAACTGGCTTACAAACAGAACTAACATGGTAAGAATAGTGGGCTCCAGGTCCGACTCTAAACCAGTCACAAGTGGTGTCACTGGGACCCCTACTGTTCAGCATATATTTCTCAGAAGTACAGGCTAACACAGGAGGACTATGGCTAACCAAGTTCACTGATGACTGCAAACTGGGAGCCATAATTGACTCTTCAGCTGACACGGACTTCCTTCAAAAAGGCCTTACTGAGACAGACACCTGGTGTCAAAGTCATGGCCTTAAGCTAAATGCCAAAAAATGCATAGTCATCCCATTTGGGGAAAAAAAAAACACCCACGAATTACCACATAGGCGGCAGACCCTTTAATACAGAAGAGGTAATAAGAGATTTGGGGACCCAGGTAGATAGTAATCTCTCCTTTGACAATCATATTGCCAAAGTAGTTAGGAAATCCTTCTATGTAGCCCATATAATTACTAAGGGGTTCACATTTATAAATAAAGAGGTTATAGTGCTCCTCTACTCCTCACTCATCAGACCCATCATAGAGTACAATGCCCCATTTGGGATGTACCTCACAAGACACTTCCAACAGCTGGAAAGACCACAAAAGCACCTCACCAAGAGGATTACTGGCCTCAAACATATGTCCTATGCAGCTTGACTGAAAAAACTCCGGCCAGTGACATATCGCTTACTCAGAGGTGATCTCTTTCTGACTTACAAAGCCATGTCCAACTCAGAATTGATGGACATGCTCCACCTAAAGAAATCCAAGTCACTGCGAGCCACATGCTCTAGTGAGCTAAACCTCGCCACAACAATAAATAGAACATGCTGGAGGGATAGATTCCTGTCACAGAGACTCCCCATGCTTTGGAACAAAATTCCTAACTACATTAGGCAGAGCCCCTTACTAACACTCTTCAAGAGAAGCCCTGATGAGTGGATGGGTAAAAGAAAATATACCCCTGGAATCACTTCATTGGCTCTGCTTGACAGAGGCTCAGTTAATTAATCAATGGGGCGGCGAAAGCCGACACACTCTGGCTAGGCTTATAAATTCCCTCGGGCAAATAGCCTAGTACCTATCTATGAACCTATGAACCCCAGGGGAGAATTTGAAGTCTCCCATCCAATTATCTAGGTTGCGCTTTGAATAAGCTCTGTGAAGAACTCTGATTTATGTGAATAGGAAGTCTATTCTAGAGAAGCAGCAGTCTCTGAAAGACATATTTGTCTCTCCACCATGTTCTGTTAATAGGGTTGGGAGGGTGGCTTAATGGTTAACGTGTTTGCCTTACAAACACAAGGTGCAGGGTTTGAGTCTCACAAGGGATAATTGGCTAGGCTTAAAAATGGCTCACAAGGGCAATTAGCTTAGTACTAACCTATGAACCTATGAACCTATGAATGTCACAAACTAGGTTGATATCCCTAAAGCAAGAGACTCTTGTGCCATTTGATTTGTGGATGTGCAGCATTTCCAGTAGGGAAGGGATGGGGATTGCCCTATAGGCCAGGCAAAACTCACCTGCCAGCAGCCTAGAAAATACAGAGTAAAGTTACAGGGCTTTCAGACTGTCCACATATATCATGGTTTGTAGTCCCTATATTTTCTTAGAGAGAAACTTCTGTGGTCTCTCCAGTTGCTGCAGGTGTCTGGTGAGGTACATGCAAAAGGGTGCATTATACTCTATTAAGTGTCTGATAAGGGTCAATTACAGTGGAGTTATAACATCCCTTGACCTGGATGCTATGCCCTTGTCTGTGAGGTGTGCTACCTAGAAGGTTCTCCTTGCCACAGTGGAAATTTGGTGGTTGAAGTTCAAATTGTTATCAACCTGTCTTTCCAAGTCTTGCACCACTGGGTTGGAACTCGCGGGAGTTCTGTCAATATTGTAATTAGTAAGGAATTATGTTTTGCCAAAGGAGACATTAATGCATTATTTTGCATTTAGTTTTACACTATGGCTTTGGCACCAATCATTTGTGTTAGTCCTTCTTGAAATATGTTGACATCATTGGGTGACTCAATGATTCCTCCCTGTTTGCAATCACCAGCAGACTTGGTAAGCCAGAGGCCACCTACTTTGGTCTGGATTTCTGAGAAACAGATGTCAAACAGTAAGGGACCCAGCACAGACCCCTGTGGTACTCCAGTGGTGATGGGTCAACTGGTGGAGGTGGAGCCACTAATTCTGGCAGTATGTTTTCTGTCAGTGAGCCAATTGGCTACCCATCTAGTAACATAAAGGTTAAGGCCTAGTTTTTTTAATTTCTCCAAATCTTTTGGGTTTCTAATACCATGATGGGAATGGACCCCATTCCTAAGTCGAAATATAATTAAAGTTCATGAAATGTCATTTCAGTCTTTGATATCAGCCAGTAGTGCTCTTCATAGCACCAGTAATGTGCCTAGTAATGATTCCTTCTGCAGTTCGTATACTGTTACATGTATTGGTACTATATCTAAATAAGATTGTAGATTCTTTTTTATACAACCCATTGCTCCTACCACTGTTGGAACTGCCTGGGTATCTTTCTTGCACATTGCTCTCATTTCTGCATGCCAATCCTGATATTTTATGACTGTGTCTCTCTGTACACAAAACACTGTCATCACTGGGTGTAGCAATTTCAATGATCAATGCTACTTTTGTCTTCTTTTCATAGACCACTATATCTGGTTTTCCCACATCTCTCTTTTGAACTGTTGGTAATGGGTGATCTCATGTGATGTAGACCATCATTTTCTATGATGCTTTGTGGCTCATGTTTCCAGTGTTTTTCAGCCACTTCAGTACCATAGTGTTTGCACAACCCCCAGTGCAACGGTCTTGCCACATTATTATGCCTTTCAGTATACAGTCTTCTGCCGTTAGTATGTCACAATCAGCAACAAGGTCTGCAACTGTTTCCACTTCTGTTTTACAAAGCCTACATTTGTATGTTTCTCCCACATGTTCAATGAACTTTGTAAATCAACTTGTACGTAGTCCACTCTCTTGGGCCGCCAATATTAACCTTTCATCTTTTGGTTTGAATTTGCCTCTCCTTAACCATTCTTACATTCATTCCTGATAAACATGAGGTTCTTCCAGAAGTTTTCTATACCTGGAACTATATTTATGCATTTTCCCCATTTCTTGCCTTCTCATTTGATCCTTCATCCACCTTATATTCTTTATTTTGTTTTTTTGGCACATTCAGTTGCTGCCTGATTTTTATCTACTTCTGGTTTGATTTCCATTCCCACTTGATGCCAATATGCTTCTGCTAGACTAAGAAGGGAAGTCATCTTATACTTTTTCTCCTCTTGCAGAGCTCATGGCAAATCCACCTAGCCTTTGTGAGAGTGAAGAACCAGGAGTGTTGGTATTGATGCTCAGAGAAGGTATGCTTAACGTCCTCTCCCTGATGTTGATGTGTCAGTATCTGCCACCAAATGTATGCGCAGGGCTGTCGTAGAGTCAAAGGCAAGTTGAACCAAGACCTTGGAAGAGATAGTCAGACTATTGCTTGTCTTGCATTCTGTCGTATGAGATGACATGAACCATGTGTGTGACTCCTCAAACAGGATGAATGATTCACTGGACTATACACTGTTTGCTCTGCATCATCTTTTGGGGGAGGGGCAGCATCCATGAGGCTATTCTCCTGGTACATTATCAGCTGTGAGCCATCGTGGCTGTGGTTGTGCCAGATCCCACTCCTGCAGTGCTGTTACTTCCATGGATACATCGGTGGTGGATGTGTCCATACCCAGAAGTGGTCAGCCACATGGTAATGGTTGTGGATTTAACTATGATGACAGGTCATCCAGGAGGCATCATTCATGTTCAGGTAGCACTCCAGCTAGTAGCCAAAGTCATGAAAGTAGCAGTGGAACACCTGGCAGGGATAGTTCATGTGGTAAGGGATGTCACAGCCAACTTGATCCTGTACCATGCACAGCTCACCCCTGTCCAGGAAGTGAGGGGATAATGCTGGAGAAAATGCTGAGGTTGTGTCCCTGAAGACCCTCCCCCCCACACACAGACACATACACACTCTTCAAGCTGGACTTCATTACATCGGGAGATACTGGCCCTGAGAGTGCGTAATTACTATGACCTAATTTCTCACACTTATATACACTCTCTCCATGTCAAGCTTGTCCTCCTATAACCCTCCCAACACTGTGCGAATAATGATAACTATGCCCTGTCCTTTGCAAAGTCTGTGAATTAGAGTTGCCTGTGTCTGACTTACAGAGTGGAAATCTAAAGCTTGTTAAGTCAAAGGTCATGTTTTCATTAGGATACGTAACAATTTTTTACTTTAGTTTAATCTGCTTAACTTCAGTAGTGGTATTACTTATAGTTGTAACAGTAGTGGTAGTACTAGGTATCGCCAGGTCTTAATAGTTTTGGTAGTAGTAGTTGTGTAGAATGGACTGTTCAACCCTTTGTGCAGGTGATGCTGTGGTTGCCCTGACCCCTGCTGGGGTGTCTACTTAGGCTTTTTATGTCTTATGCACATAGTGAACACACAATGCATGATTTAAGCAAACAGGTTTTCTTTGCACTGTACAACTGTGGCTGTCATTTGCGTCTTAATTTATTTGCCTATCTTCTCTACTCATAAGGCTGTATAAATATATTGATCATCAACCTGTGCAGAAGATGCTGAAATTACCCTACCCCTGTGGTCTGCTGCACAGAGTGGCAAAAAATGCATATGAACCTAAGATGTGCGTTGTATATGAATGCATTGTAGCTGATGTCTATATTTGCTGCATATGTCAATCAATGTTATGCCATTCCTGTGAGGAGAATCATCACTTTTTCTAATTAATGATTACTTCTGTCTATGTCACTGACCTTTGATCCTCCTGCTGAGAATATCCTAGCCTAGAGCTGCCTATGTCTCATGCTCCCATTACCTAGTCATTGCATGGGTAAGCAAAGCCTGGTGTGTTTGTATGTATCAGTATTAACTGTTTGTATCTGTTTAGCTCTTAGTTTAATTAAGTTGTGAGTGCATGTGCAATCTGCTGCCCTTAGACAGTGCAATTTCATATTGTGGACACCTCCAGCCACCATGATCTTCCCAAGCTATTGGTTCCTTATGTGACTCTTCATTTGTATTGGTTTTCCTTGCCTGAGGTGCTGTGAACTGTAGCCCCTGTCCTTAGGCACCCTGTTGCAACTGTTTTCCAAGTATATTATGGACTGTGACACAAATAGTCAGTCAGTCTTTTAGTAGAGGTGATGGGGTCATATTGCAAGGTACCTCCAGATGTTTCCAGACAGTGGAACAGTGATTTGATCAGGCCGCATCCATGCTTTATCATATTTCTAGTCTGTGCATGCAGTGTTATAACTTTGCTTAGTGGAATTATATGGGTTTCTCATAGGAGTCATGAGTCAAAGGTTCTAGTGCATATCTTGCATCTCCCCACTAGATGTTCTTTTGTAAGTCACTCCTTGAAAACCTTAAGTATAAATCACAGGTGTTCCATATGTGGGAGTCATGGACACACTAGGCTGGCCTGCACACACATTATAGATGATATGCTGTGCATTACAGACCACCTGACAGCTGATGCAGTGGCCTGCACACACATTATATATGATATCCTGTGCATTACAGACCACCTGACAGCTGATGTAGTGATGTCTTTCTCTGTTTACATAAGTCCTTCCCAGTTCACCAGGTGGGATTTTTATTTAATTGTGGGTGCAGTATATGACCTCTGGTATCTCAGAAAAATGGGCAAAGAAAGTTTGCAAGGTGGTAGCTATCTCTTCTGTAGCATGTGGAAACCAGATATGGTCCTCCACATGTTGTTGCATTGCACTGAGAAACTGGTGCAATATTCTTGAAACAGGGACCTACCCCCACTGTGTCTCCTGTAGTTCACTAAAGACTACCTGTAGTTAATATACCCAATGCTACATATACCTAATTTTCCACTGGGATGGGTCCTCCATGATTGCCACGGGGCCTCAGGTGAAGGCAGCAGATGCCCACAGTTTCCTGTATAGTATCCTTGACCACCCTGTGATGCTCTGGTATTTTAATTTCAAGAAGTACATGTTAGGTCAAATGTGGTCTAAACACCCTACTAGACCGATGTCAGACAACAGCAGCACCTTGTATTATAGCCTGTTGCAGATATAGGTTTATAATTGCTGCAACAGACCTTAACATTTTGTAAAGTTTTCCCGTGTCTGTATTCCAGCATGTGTTGGAATTGAGAGCTAAAGTGAGCACAACATGTTCTCTCTCATTTTATAAGTTTATAAATTGCTCCTCTATGACTTTCTTTTTCATTAGCATACAGCAATGTTGATTATATACTAATTAGCATATTCTGCTAACCCTTATTTTGCAGCCAGCTGTAATATTTACTGTTGCTTCCTGAATCGCAAACAGCTTAGCACTTGCTGATTGTCTCTCCCACACCTTACTACAGTGAGTATATAGGTGGATAGATATGAAAGGGAATGCAGCCTGTACCTGGGTAAAACTTTCCAATCAAAGTAGGATGACAGGATAAAGAAGCAGTACATCTAAGGTGAGTGTTAGGTCTGTGAACAGCTGCAGTGGAATATAGGAAGAGACTGGGTGGTAGGAAAAAGTTTATATGGAGGACAAAAATGCTGATGTCTGCAACCAAAGGAGGAATGGCGATAAAGCACATGTGAATGGTGTATGAAAAGTGTGGACTGGAATAGGACTGATATTAAGTAAAGAGCTGTAAAGTAAAACTTTATTTAATATGAGACAAATGATTAAACAGCAGGGGTCACTAAAGACTTTCCATTATTAGTATTTAACCTTAAGATAAGGGAAAAGGTAATGGCTTGAAAAGGAAAACTGGCATAAAAGGACGAATGATACATGGGGAGTGCAAAGATGAAAGGTAACATATGAGTGTCCCAAGAAGCTGGACTGTAAGGTATAAGGGGTCCAGTAAAGGGAAAAAAATACTATAATTTATGATGTCATATAGTAGAGACAGGAAGGAGAGCAAAATGGCAAACTAAGAGGGCAACTATAATATAATGTTAAAGAAAACAAACGTCACTGCATCTGATATGGGCAATATACAAGCATATGCAATATACAGTGGGCTATGCTAAAATGAAAACTGAGTGGCTTGATCAGAAATTACATGATTCAAACAAAAAGATTTACTGAAAGAACTACAGCTGATGGAATTAAGAAACAAGTAGAGAGATGAATGGGAACTATTGGAGTTTAAATCCAAGTTAGAGAAAGTGACTTTAAAAATGTTTGAGCTGCAAAACAGATTCCATAAGGATAATGTCTGAATAACAGGAGTGGGTTAGTGAGCAGAGTGGGGGGATGCAACCAATCTTGTGCAGGATTGGACCACAGGTTGACAGGCTGCACAGTGCAGGAAATCCAAACAGAAGTCCAAACAGAAGGGGCAGTCATCTAATTGTTATGATACACAGCCATCAGGTGAGAGAATGCATCCTGGGACAGGTTGCTTGGAAGAGGGCCTGATAATGGGTAGTGTAGAGCAGCAGCTACAGGATGAGTTTTCAAAACTGGTATATCAGCAAAAACTGGAGATGGGTCCAGTGCTATGGCATTTATTGAAAAAGGGGGCCATGAGCAACCTAATGTATGTAACAATTAAAAAAATTAACTGGTACAGGGAGGTATATCATTGAAAAGTCAAGATGGAAGAGACTAAAGGAATTTATATTTAGAAACAGGAAGGTAAGGAGGCAAATAGTTTGGACAGGATATTAATGAATAATGAAATTTTATGAACAGTGTAGACTAACTATATGTGTGTGTATATATATATATATATATATATATATATATATATATATATATATATATATATATATATAGGTGCACATGCATATGATCGACCGGTGGATGGTCCAAAGGAGTGCAGCAACATCTAAAAATGCAATTGCAAGTATTGTGAATCGCAAAATCCTGACCCCTTTTTGACCCATATTAGCACTCGTTTTAGGGTGTAGAGTGGTCGGAAAAGTCAGTTTTGGTGTTTTTATGACATTCTGACCTTTCGGCATTACGGGATTCGCGGAGACAAGTTGGTAAAATGTATGGTTGAGCAATGTGAGCTTGACCATGTGAATGTAAACCCTCTATATATATAAATATATATACATATATATATATATATATATATATATATATATATATATATATATATATATATATATATATATATATATATAAAACAAGATTAACAGATTATTCCTGCTTAAATGTTAGTGATAGATGTAGGGAGGGATTACTGAGGTGGAAAAGAAACCCAAGTAAGTGGAAGGATACTGATCAGGTAAATCTTTTACAAGTGATGTCTATGGAGGTAAGACAAAGGAATAAAGCAGAAAATGGAGACTTTGTATAGGAGTAGATTAATGGAATGAAGGCAGCTTGGAGGAAGGAAATGATGGGGTATTGAAGATATTAATAAAAATGGCAACAAGATCAAACAGATGAAATCAAGATGTAACCATGACAGGAGTAGAGCAAGGAATGCAGAGGAGGAGGAGCAAACAGAACATGGGTAGTAAGTAGGATGGAAATGATCAGAGAGCCACAGGAAGGAAAAAGAAGAACTACAGCCGAAAGTAGAGTAGGAGGACGGTAGACAGAGAAATAACAAGAATACAGATGGGAAACGTTTAGTGTACAAACTGAAAGATTCAAAGAAGAGACCATTGCCAGCCAGCATGAAAACAGAATGAGGTAGGAGGCCTGCAGGGAATAGCCTTAACAAAGGATTTTTTTAATTCAATGAGGAATTCCGTGCATGAAGACAATCAGATGGGATAAAGTTTGTGGAATTGGAAGGGTCAGACCTTGAGAAGGAGATATGGAAGAGCTGAATGAAGAAGTGAGTTTGGGACAGGTAGTAGCTGCAATTAGACATATTATGAAATGTAAAGCAGGTGGTCCAGGTGGTTTCCCAGTTGATAATACCAAACTTTAAGGAATGCAGGTAGGGGAAGTCTTGTAATAGAGAATACAGTGACACAGTAGGGCTGCAAAAAGTTACTCTATAGGTTCATAGGCATGTCCTAGGCTAATGACCCCAAGGTCCTTTTTAAATCTAGCTATGCATCTGAAATCTCTGACAAGTTTTAGTACCCTTGATAAATATAAGCAAGGACTTGGGAGGTGAAATATTTACAAGCAGGAGCCTAGGAGATGAACCATTTACAGGCTGCCTGTGCCCATTAGGGACACAGGTGCCAAACTAGGGATGAATTTCCTGGTCCCCATCCAATTGTCCAAGTTACTCTTCAATTGGGTTAGGGAGGAACTCTGTTTCACATTGATGGGGAGCCTGATCCATAGTCAGGGTAGTCTCTCAGATACATACCTGTCTCTCCAGCAGGTCCTAATTTTATCACAGGCAAGGTTTAAGTCTTTAAAACAAGTAATTCTGGTGCTGTTTGTTTTGAAGATATGCAGGAGGTCCATTAGAGTGTGGCTTGACAATGCCCTGTATGCCGGGCATAGATCTCACCTCAACAGCCTGTAGGACACAGAATACAGGGACAGATCCATGAGGTGGTCTTTAGAGGACATGTTACTTACTACAGCAGAACCTCCTTGAAGACATTATTGACAACAAGGTAGCTGGAGGTGAATAAAGCTCTGTTTTCTCATCTGTGGCTGTTGTCTGGACATATTACGTATGCTCTGTTTTCTTTTAATGAGGAGCCTACGTGCACATTCCAATTGTCAGATATGCCTGGTTAGGTACATACCAAAGGGGGCATTGTACTCAGTGATAGGTCTGATGAATGCTGAATACAGTGGAACAATGACTTCCTTGGACCTAGATGATGGCATGTACATTGCACAACATAGAATCACTTCTTCACTACTGTAGATGTGATTATCAAAGGATAGATTACTGTCTATATGTGTCCCCAAGTTCCTGACTACTGGGCCAACTCTTAGGGGTGTGTTGTCAATATGATAGTTAGCAGGGGTGAATGACTTCCCAAAGGATACTATTATGCATTTCTTGGCATTAAGTTTAGTCCATGGCTCTGACACCAGTTGTTTGTCTGTGTCAGTCCCTCCTGGAGAATATTTGTGTCAGTGTGGGAGTTAATGATGGCTCCTAATTTGCAATCATCTGCAAATTTATAGAGTCAGAGGTAATTGACATTGGCCTTGACTTTGGAGAAGTAAATGCCAAAAAGGAGTGGTCCCTGAACAGATCCCCTGAGGGACTCCACTTGTGACTGGCTTCTTTGTACATCTGAACTCCCAAGTTCTAACTTCCTGGGTCCTGTCTCAGCCAGCTGGCTATCCATCATGCTGCACTTAAAGAAATCCCAATCCCTCAGAGCCACACACTCCAGGGATCTAAACCTTGTCATCACAATGAACAAAACATGCTGGAGGGATAGGTTCCTGACCCAGAGACTTCCCAGACTCTGGAATAGACTGCCCATACATGTCATGCAGAGCACCTGTTTGGCCCTCTTCAAAAGGAACCTTGACAATTAGATGGGAGATAGGAAATTCACCCCAGGGATCACATCAGTCACCCTGCTAGACAGGGGTCCAGGGAAGTAAATATTGTGGTAAGAAATAGCCAGGGAATTGTTCTGGCTAGGCTTATATAGGCCCTAGGGTCAATAGTCTAGTACCAACCTATGAACCTATGAACCAGGTGAAATAATTGGTTGTACCTAACCTCTTGAGTTTGTCAACAATGCTTGAGTGGGGTATTGTGTCAAATGCCTTGGCCAGGTCAAGGTAGGCCGTGGGAACCATTTTACTATCATCCATTGCTTTTGGTGACCTTATCAAAGAAGTCCACCAGGTTGATTAGGCAAGATCTGCCCTTGATGAAACCAAACTGGGTTAGATCCAGTGTCTGGAGGTTTTCTGTGTCATTATTAATCATCTGTATGATAATTCTTTGCATGGCTTTGCATGTGAGACTAGTGAGACTTATGTGTCTGTAGTTTCCAGGGTCTGTAGATGGCCCACCTCTGTGCAGAGGGATGACTCTTACTGTTCTCCATTCATGACACACAAAGTCTGTTTGGAAGCTACAGTTACATAGTAATTCCAGAGGACCTGATAGGTCATGTTTCATGCTATTTAGAAGGCATCCCGGGATATTGTCTGGGCTCATTGATGCAGTGTTCTTGGACTTAGAAAAAGCATTAAGGGTATGTTCCGTAGTTATAACAGGGGAAGTTATGTGTGGAGAGGGGTACAGTTGGAGATGAATTTGTCAGTCAGTAGGTTTTCTATAACATTTGGCTCAGTATAGCTGGCTCCATTTACAATGAGCTTTGCATGCAACTGTGTATTGCCTTTGAGGGTGGAGACATAGCTAAAGAATGCCTTGTGGTTGCCCTCATCTGGGAGTCCAAATTTGCCTCTTATTTGGCTTTGCTAGACTTTATTTGTCCCCTGAATTGTTTGTTTAGATTGATGAGAGTGCTTTTATCCTGCTGGCTGCTGCAGTTCCTAATTTTTCCATGATTTATTTTCCTTCTGTTATACAGCCTAATAATGTAATTATTCTACCAGGGTTGCTTGTTTTTTAGTTAGTTCTGTACTTCTTCCTGGTGGGTACAGCTACCTCTATGCAGCTTTTAACGTGCTTGTACAGAGTTTCTGTGAACAGTTCTACACAAGCAGCAGTGTTCTCAGGGTTAATGGGGCTTGAAATTTTGCCAAATTATCACTTAATAGTAAGAAGTTCGCCTTAGAGTAGTTCCTGAATAGCTGGGGTTCCAGGTTTTATTTTTAATTCGAAGGAGACAGTTTTGTCGTCTGACCTCATCAGAGAAGACAATATTTTAGGGTGTGTGCAGCAGTCTCCCATGTTAGTGAGTACCAGATCCAGTATGGCTGCACCCCTGGTTGGTGTATTGACAATCTGGTCCAGGGAGTTTGAGTTTATGGAAGACATTTTAGTGTTTGGTAGTAAAATAGATTTTGCATAACATGCCTTGGATAGATCTTGGAAAAGAAGACAGAGTCTGCAGGACTGGAGTTACATAAAGAAATGTTTTGTGCCGATATAATTTAATTTCTATGATATTTTAATGATAATTTTGGGATCAGGAAGAGGAAGCCATCAGGCAGCTTGCAGTACCAGAAAACTTTCTTGGCATGGTAACTACTTGAGAAAATATATTTCAAAGCTAGTAAAAATTAAAGATGCATAGACATGGGATCATGTCTAGCAAACTACATTTTACTATATAAAAAATATTAACTTCACACAGCAGCCCTTACAACTTTTGCATTAAATGGCTTACTGCTGTCTTAGCAGACACTAGCAATTAAGGAATCTGTGCCGTGCATCTTCAGCTCATCTGAAAAGAGAGGAATCCAGTGATCCATTGCTCCATA
>NC_056746.1:2175692-2185692 GCF_019279795.1 Protopterus annectens
TTAACACAGCTGTATAAAAACAAAACAAAAAAGTATTATTGAAGAAGGTAACCGCTTTCGCTCCAGCATGGGCGCTTCATCAGACCATAATACTAACAATCAAAAACAAACATTTAAATATGCAGTTAATAAGTAAGAGCACATGCTTTCAGAAATGGTCTTAAAGATACAGAATCATTTATTGCCAGTCACTTAAAGATACAGAATCATTTATTCCCAGTCACTTAAAGATACAGAATCATTTATTCCCAGTCACTTAAAGATACAGAATCATTTATTGCCAGTCACTTAAAGATACAGAATCATTTATTCCCAGTCACTTACTGCTTGTAGTTGTGAATCCAGCTCATTCCAGTGTGAATGGAAACATCCCCATCGTGCAGCAACTGTAGTACCTTAAAAACAAAAGAGCATTCCATTCCTATAATATGTGCATGTTTAGCTAAAGCATTAGCCATCTGTGCATGTTTAGCTAAAGCATTAGCCATCTTATTTTTGTTAATGACATAAACATCTTCTAAACTATGTTCCCTTAAGGTACAATTAGTTTTATGTACATAAAAAACATTTACATGGTGTACACTGGGCAAAATATGCTACTTGCAGTCACATAAACTTCTTTCTACCACACAATATGGCTTTCGTCCCAATCATAGGTCTATATTAAAACCCCAAAAGATCTAAAATGCAAATGTATGTACATCGACACATAAATGTTGATGTACATACCCAGCAAAACACGAAAACGGTGAAAATCAAAATGCTGAACGTGTTTCATCAGCAAAACGCGCCACACAGGTAAGTACAAAATAAAAAAAATACATTAACATGCTTATGCAGGGGGGAAACCCCCCTGCACCCCCTACACCCCCCTTCTTAAATATGCCAACTCTGAGAGCACACTACAGTGGAGAAAAGGATATATTTCCTTATCCCCACCACCGTGCTGCTGGCTAGGAAATGCGTTCGGCGTTTTGATTTTCACCGTTTACGTTTCGCTGTGCATGTACATCAACCTTTATGTGTCGATGTACAGACATTCGCATTTTAGATCTTTCATGTTTCTAATATGTAACCCCCAATCACAGTACCACCACAGCTCTTATGTCCTTCACAAACACAGTCAATTACCACAGAAATAATAGCAGATTTGTATCAGCCATCTTTCTTGACCTTTCAAAAGCTTTTGATATGGTTAGACACGGCATACTCATCAAAACGCTCTCCAGTATAGGCCTTACTGACTTCTCCTTAGCTTGAAAGCTACCTTTCCAACCACCAGCAAGCAGTGATGTGGCAAAATGAATACTGTCCACTACTACTAGTCACTCTCTGTGAGCCACAAGGGTCAATTCTAGGTCCACAGCTCTTCTCCTTGTATACTAACAATCTTCACTCTGCTATTCCTTGTGGATCTGTCATACAATATGCAGATGATTCCACTCTAATATGCTCAGCTTCTTCCCTACAAGAACTCCAATTACTTACCCAACTATCCTTCCTGGCAGTTGAGAAATTCCTATCCAACATCCAACTTATTCTGAATCCTAACAAAACAAAACTGCTTCTTTTCAAACCAACCAGATCCACCACTCTAGACCCCACCTTTTATATCACATCTTTTAACAAAACCATAATTTCCACCACTGCTCACACAAAGCTACTTGGTGTTGAGATTGACACTATTAAAAAGTGCATAAACAACTGGGAATGCTATATAGGAACAGGCAATATCTTACAAAACAATCAAAAGCAACTATAGCACATACCCACTTACTCTCCACCCTACTGCATGCCTCCCCTATACTCACCAATCTCAAAAAGACCCACTTAGCAAAACTAGAATCCTGCTATAACAACATTGCCAGGTTTGCGACTGACTCCCCTTATAGGACACACCGCTGTCTAGCTTTAAGTCAATTTAACTGGGTAGTAGAATTTCCCCATCTCTTGCAACACAATAAACTTACTCTAGCTCATACAATTCTGCATCACCCTAAAAAACACCTTCACTTCAAACCTTACTTCAACCATATTCCAGAAAAAGGAATCTTCACTCAAATAATAAATTCCTTCTTGAGTTAACCAAACCCCTGAATTCAGCAGGAGAATATCTCTTCTCTAACTGTATATCCAAACTATGGAACTCTTTACCTACACACATATCATCTATCCTTCCACTAACACAGTTCAAAAAGACACAGATAACTCACTATACTTCTAATTAGCGTTGTTCCTGTACTTGTCCAGGTTTACTCCAAGCTAGTGTTATGGCTCATTTCATGTTTTAGCTCCAAAATACTATGTAAAGCATACCTAACAGCTATTGTCTGTTGTACCTAGAAACATATCCTATATGTATTATATAACCTAATTAGTTCAGTTGTAAAATAATCTACATCATCTGAATGCATCTATTTATGTCTGTCCTAAAGGTAGATTAGGAATGTAAAGGGCAAACTAAATATTGTATGTATTCTACTTAAATAAGGTTTTATTACTCTGTTAAAGTCAAAAATAGTTTAATATTACATGTCTTAGACATTATTTTTATTTAATTATTTTTTAAAAACTGTTCTTGCATATATCTACTGCATTTCACTCTTACTGTTGTTTTATTAATGGAGCTTTTCTCCTCGGGCCTCCACTGAAAAAGGACATGTGTCCAGTGGACATTCCCAGTTAACAAATGTAAAATAAATAAAATAAATAAATAAATAAATAAAATCCCAGCTAGTACAACTGGTAAAAAATTGAGCTAGTAAATATAATTAGTCTCAGGATATATAAATACAGAATCAGAACATATATTTCTACATGCATTACATTTTCTACATGCAAAAGTACCTAGTCTGTGATATATTCGGGCAAACTTTTTTTATAGCTTAACTGTTTTTTTCGAAGATGGAGCATTTCTAAAATAAAATTTGGAAGAGGTACCCAATAACTGTTTTAAGCTTTCATCAACCATCAATATTGATCAGCTTTTCTTGATCATATCACAAACCGAGTTAAAATTATTCAAGTAAGTAAAATTTACCGTATTGTTATTGGAAGAAACACTTTTCATATTACATCTAAACTGGCTTCCAAAATCAGAGAAGAATGGCTTAGCATAGTCATGTCTATGTGTATAAATATCTTGAATGATATTGTTTGAATAACCTCTCCCTAAAAAAATCTGCATGCATTTCATTTAACACTTTAGAAAACTCATAATCATTATTTTTAATTCTGGCAGCTCTCAAAAATTGACGTTTAAGAACATTCTTGTGGACATGATGCAGATGCATACTAGTGTGAGGCAAGACATTGTTCTTCTTTCATGTTGTCTTATACAGTCTTGTAGAGATCAAACCAATGTCATCTTTACTGATTAAAACATCTAAAAACTCTATATCAGTAAATGTGTGTTTCACTTCAAATTTTATAAATGAGGTAGTGTTAAGTGTGTAACAAAATCATGCAACTGAAAAACAGAACCTGTCCAAACCATAAAAACATCAACAAAGCAATAACCTATATAATTGTCAAAACTACTACCATCTAACACCATCTCAGATTCCCACTGTGCTAGAACCATGTTAGTATAACTATTGACACAAATTGTGCCCATAACTACTCCAATTTTCTGTAAATAAAACTGTTCATTAAAAACAAAACATTATTCTCCAAAATTAGATCCAACAGCCAACTAATTAAACTCATTTTCAAATTACTATAATCAGAATGTTGGGAAAGAAATAACCTCACTCTTTCTATACCTGTGTCATTGGGAATGACAATAAATAACAAACTCACATCCATAGTAACAAAGATACAATCATTTCTATTTGTAAATTTTTCCAACCACTTATATAAGCTAGAAATAAAATGTTTTGTATCCTTTAATATTGTAGTGCCATTATCTAATAGAGGAGGTAACATATTTTTCACATAGATGGGTAAACGTTCAGTTAACCACCCCTGGCCAGAAATAGTTGGTCTCAGGGAGGAGAACTGATGTCTTTGTTTATTTTAGACAGACCATATACAAACAGTATGGTCAGATATTCAACCATAAAAAACTCATAATGTTGTTTAGATATACTGTAAGGCCAATCATATGAAAATCATAAATATCTGAATGAACTTTACTAATTAAAGAACTCCCTGGAGGTTTAGTTGTCCTGGTCCACTTCAATAAACACACAACACAGAATGACATTTGATGACCTTTACTAAATTTCCATAAATATGATGGCTAACCAATAGTTATAAATTTCACCAAAAACATGACACAGGTGATAATAACATCCCTGGAAGAAAACATAAAATAATCATAAGGGCAGTATAAGCACTCACTCTTGACAAGCAGCGTCCCCCGCTTGCTCACTTATCTTTGTACTAACAAGGCAGCGTTACCCCACTCACCTTCAATTTATTGAATTACACTACCATCCAACTAAGCAGCTCTACTTCCTTATTAATTTATCCAACAGAGCAACTGCTAACTTTCTTTCCCAACTCATTGAAGTATATGTCCAACATCAGAGGGGGAACAGAAGAAGAAAAGTCTGCCCCTCTTCTCTGCCTTCCCAAACTGACATAACCGCAATCCTTACCAATAAAAAGGGGAAGGGCGGGAGGGTAGCAAGTTCATGCTAAAAATGTGACTCCTACCTCAGTCACACTTGACAAAGCCATCTAAGCCCCTCACTACCCTTACCTCATTTCTTCCTAAACATCCCTTCATCCCATTTAACCCTATCATTCCCTTATTCTCCTAATCCCTGCCAATCTATGTATCTAGTTGCACTTGAAGATCTCCCAGGACAAAATGGTCTGTTCCAAACCTTATTTGTCCTGGTCCACTTCAATAAACACACAACACTGAATGACATTTGATGACCTTTATTAAATTTCCATAAATATGATTGCTAACCAATAGTTATACATTTCCCCAAAAACATGATACAGGTGATAATAACATCCATTGAAGAAAACATAAAATAACCATAAGGGCAGCGTAACCACTCACCCTTGATAAGCAGTGTGGCCCACTTGCTCACTTATCTTTGCATTAACAAAGCAGTGTTACCCTGCTCACCTTCAATTTATTGGATGACACCACCATCCAGCTAAGCAGCTCTGCTTGCTTATTAACTTATCAAACAGAGCAACCGCTCACTTTCCTTTCCAACTCATTGAATTAAACATCCAACACCAGAGGGGGTACAGCGGAGGGCAAGCCTACCCCTCTTTTCTGTCCACCAGCCTGATCAGACTGTCCCCCCTCTCTCTGCCTAAACTTTCAACAATCTAACCCCCAGTAAGGCACTAGTTCAAACATCATTCGGTATACCCATCCTCCTTAACCAAGCTGGATCTATGTCACTAACTCCTAACCCTATACATTACCAACCGAAACTGCAAAGTACCTAACAACTGAAAATAAACCACTGACCCCTCACCTATGTTAAAGTAGTGAACAAATAACCTCATCACCTATCATAACTACTGCCATGATGTAATTAAACCAGACTACCCTACCACAGGAAGCCTCGCAATGATACCAAGAGCCTTAACAGCCACTGAACCCACTACTAAGCCCACCGTCACTGAAGCCATGCCAAGGCAAATGCATACCACCATCCACATTGCAACCCCCTTGTATTGCCCAATGAAAATTTATTTTTTTATTACTGTCCAATGAATGTAATACCCATTTCAAATCTCTTCTAAATTCTGTTTAATAAAATGCTGCCATCACACCAACTACCCATTATAAATAATAAGACACCTAAAACCGCCATCATAGCCAGCAGCAGTAAAACCTCAAAAAACACCACCATCATGGCCAGTAGCAGTACGACCCAAAAACACCACCATCATGGCCAGTAGCAGTACGACCCAAAAACACCACCATCATGGACAGTAGCAGTATGACCCAAAAACACCACCATCATGGCCAGTAGCAATATGATCCACAAACACCACCATCATGGACAGTAGCAGTACAACCCAAAAACACCACCATCATGGCCAGTAGCAGTACGACTCAAAAACACCACCATCATGGCCAGTAGCAGTATGACCTAAAAAAACACCACCATCATGGCCAGTAGCAGTACGACCCAAAAACACCACCATCATGGCCAGTAGCAGTACGACTCCAAAACACCACCATCATGGCCAGTAGCAATACAACCCCAAAACACCACCATAATGGCCAATAGCAGTACGACCCAGAAACACCACCATCATGGCCATTAGAATTATGACCCAGAAACACCACCACCATGGCCAGTAGCAGTACAACCCAAAAACACCACCATCATGGCCAGTAGCAGTATGACCCCAAAACACCACCATCATGGCCAGTAGCAATATGACCCACAAACACCACCATCATGGCCAGTAGCAGTACAACCCAAAAACACCACCATCATGGCCAGTAGCAGTACGACCCAAAAACACCAACATCATGGCCATTAGCATTATGACTCAGAAACACCACCATCATGGCCAGTAGCAGTATGACACAGAAACACCACCATCATGTCCAGTAGCAGTATGACCCCAAAACATCACCATCATGGCTGGCATCACCAACAATAAACCCAGCCAGGCAAAACTAACAAACACAATATACCAACAAACTAGAGAAAACCTGATGCCATCTGGTCACACAATGTCCGTGAAATGCTATTACTATCTAGAATATAGTGAATGAATCCAGTCCAGTTTATCCTAAAACTGCAGTAACTCAAAGCTAAATCCTCCCATCAAACCCCCCCCATCTAACTCACAAGCCTAACAGATGCAATGCAACCCATTAATCCCCTACCCCTGATGTCTGCAGTAATATCTGACCCATTCCAAAGAAAATCCCTGCTACACATAAAACAGAGTAAAATTCTACACTGATGCTCCCCATACAAGATCATACCAAAACAATACATTACCTTGAGACTGCAGGGAAGAAACACACAACAAACCAACAACTCCATATTCACTTCACTGCTGGCAACCTGTGACCTCCTGTCATACCGCTCTGTCAGCCGAAACCTTCCTCATGTTTTTCTCTCACCTGTCAAGTCCACATTTCTGCAGTCCCCCAAGTAATACCAACTCTGCATGTCCCAATCTTTACTCAGAGTGATCTGTAAAAGAAAAAACTGTAAATACTCCACACACCAATAAACCAAATTCTTAAAAACATTATACACCACCGAGGGTATATATCATTTATCAACTGCATAAAATGCAGACACAACCAGATGCAAACACCCCTGAAACTTAAATGTCCTACTAATGATCCTATAAAATTACCTACCAAATCCCATAATAACAGTACAACGGCTACCCCTATGAAATAAAACAAGGTCTTTTTTTATAGCTAAAGGTATAACTCTTCTACTAACACAGGAGGTCTCAATGAAATTAATGACTTGCCCAAGAAAATTAAAACCGGCTACAATGCTACTGTACAGCCATTTACAAAAACAGAGATACAAACTCCCCCTACAACTCCACCTATATGCCCTTAGGACAAGGGCAACATACACCCTTGCCCAATTTAGCCACGAGCAAGATGAACTGCACTCTAAAATGTGAAAACTCACTTACCTTGATATGGCTAGGTTATGAAAAACCTTAGAACCATTCTGGAAACCACCCCCCAAGTGCAGAATAACCAACTTATCCTCATACTGTTTACCACACCTCAACCCAGCATCCCCCGCAGCCTACCCTATCTTCCAAATGAAATAGCACAATAACCATAACTAAACATTGATAAGTACCCACTTAAAGGCCCTAAACCATTAAACTATTAACTTCCTCTGCTTATGATGGCTGTGCGTCTCCCTTGGTAATGCAGCTGATTACAAAAGCTGAGGTGCAAATTCTCTCCAAATGATCCACCTATATCCCTTTCTGGATTAGGAAAAATTCCACCCCTGTTCTTCTTCGAAAAGAGCAACATGTACTGCACTCTGGATTGAGGAATCCTACATACCTGAACCTTGCTAGTTTATTAAAAGCCTTAGAGCCACCCCCAGTCCTGAAATTGGTGCGACCCCTCCTCACCAATTAAAACCCCCAAACCCCCGCAAACAAAATCAAATCCTATTATAACCTACCACCCAACATACCTTATCCTCCCTTGGCCCTATACTACCCCAACTGCTCCAATCTTGAAATGCCTTAATGAGTACACATAACATACAACTTTATTACTGGTGAAAAAATGCAAACGGATCCAAACAGGAGCACACCAGACGTAACAGTTCCTTAACGCAAATTTATTTTATGCAAGATTAGACAGCGTTTTCGCTACTCAATTTTGAGTAGCGAAAACGCTGTCCAATCTTGCATAAAATAAATTTGCGTTAAGGAACTGTTACGTCTGGTGTGCTCCTGTTTGGATCCGTTTGCATTTTTTCACCAGTTTGTTCTTGTACCTTGTGGTTATAGATACAACTTTATTACCATACGGTTTACCACACAACAACCCAGCCTCCCCCAGCAGAATATCTTACCTTCAAATTAAAAGTGCATGATAACCATAACTAAAACGTTGATAGATAACCAAAGTTACATTGAATTTTAGAAGGGTTCTGCTCGTACCCCACAACCTATAAAGTACCTATGCTGCCCAAGACAGATCTTGAAGGATGACATGGATCCAGTGACTGTCCCTTTCCCCTAACCCAGTCACCCTAACCATCCAACTGCAGTAGGACACTCCACCCAAGCATGCAGGCTACTGTTCTATTGGACAGCTTACCACCTGCTGCTTCCTTGCAAGTATTCCCTTATCCACATTTTCTCCAGAAGTGCCAGCACTCATCCTGATCCTGAAATGCAAACAGTAAAGGTAAAGAAATTAACCATCCTATATTCCTGTTCCTACTGCAGTTTACAGAGCCTGCAATGGCCTCCATGTTAGCAAAGGAAAACTGTAATGGATGTTGCCCCCAGCATCGTAACCAACAAACATCCAAACAAAGGTTACTCTCTCCCCGTTCAAAGGAAAAGATGCCATCTTTTTTTTTTATGTTGAACATCTGCCACCATCTCCAAATCTCAAGCCCTATTGAGATGCCAATAGCTTGCCCCCCAACCACAACATCATGAAAATGCACCCACAAATGAGGCAAACACTAGATGCCTGTGCTGAGACAAAGGCCCAAAATAGGTACAGCTTTAAAGTATTGCTATCATGAACCTAGGAAGCTATTAGAATAAAAGGATTTGTGTTAGCATGCCTTATGGAGGACAAAGTCTGAAACTCAAATATATGTCATTACTTAATGCCTTCAGTTCTTCATGACTGCTCAAAAACCACAGATTTTATGAAAAATAGACCAACCATCTTAGTCACACTCTAGCCATTCTACAAAATTCTGTACGGTTGATATATGTAATTATTCTCCACCCCCTTCCTTTGATAGTTAGACACATTTGCAGTTAAGGCCAACCAGGGGAATAGGGGCTTGCCAAGTGCTAATTGACCTGGAAACACCTATGAAAGGGACTGAGGACTACTGCCCCATGCAATTGCGTACCCCTAATTACAAGTATGAACTGCCCATTTATGTCGTCACCAGCTAACGATGAAGCAGATGAGGTTAGCCAGCCCTTCTTTTTGCCAGCCTTTGAACTGTACGGTTTCAGCCATAATACATCTATTAAATTGTGAGGAATAGCTCAAAGCAATTGGAAACAAACAGCAACAGAATTGAGAAACTCTGTGACACCTTTAAACATAAGTGCTATTAACTTGAGACATCGACAGACTCCACACATCTGAATTAATATAGATTTTCTGAAGTAAAAGCAGACTGTAACACTATTGTCATTGTTCAATAATCATAATTCATCACCTTTCCTCCAACAGTCACTAGCTCTTCAACCAGGCCCCAGAAGCCTGTACCACACACAAGCTGGAAAAGCAAAAAAAAAAAAAAACTAATTTACCAACTTCAACAATCTGTACAGTTGATAGATATGC